>NW_019263372.1:0-380 GCF_002742605.1 Olea europaea var. sylvestris
AAGCAGCTTTTTCTTTCACAACTCTTTCTGTCACAACGGAAAAAACCTCATGCGGATCTAAGCTCTCGCAAGTGCCTTCCCTTCCCTTCTTCCTGTTGCAGTAACCTTAGCTATTTCATCCGGTGCTACTGCTTGAGTATGAGTTGCCGCTGCAGAAGACAAGAAGAACGTAACCCCAGCTATTGAAGAAGACAGTATGAATCTCACTCGCGAAATTTGCTTTTTCATTGACATTTTTAGAAGAAGATTCTCCGACAATGCTAGGAAGATGCCCAGAATCGGTTGTATCCGCCGATTCAAGGCTAGGAACGCTGGCATCAGGATTTAAGACAACAGTCCCGCTAAACAAGCACAGATTGGCAAATAAGCACAGAAATAGG
>NW_019263372.1:10205-10525 GCF_002742605.1 Olea europaea var. sylvestris
TTAATGTGTGACTCTTTAGGGAAAAAAACATCCCAAAATTCCTAATGGATTCTTACTAAATACTAAAAGAACCGGCAACTCCAACTGTAGCAGCGGTTATTGCCAAGAGCGTCAAGGCTTAGTCTCAAGCAGCCTATTCTGTGTGTGGGTTAACTATTTATTCAATTGCGCAAAGAAGCCTAGTTGTCCTAAGAGCTGATTCTAGAACTGCTTCAATTCCAAGAAGAGCGCTTACGAAAGCAGCTTTTTCTTTCACAACTCTTTCTGTCACAACGGAAAAAACCTCATGCGGATCTAAGCTCTCGCAAGTGCCTTCCCTT
>NW_019263372.1:15867-16279 GCF_002742605.1 Olea europaea var. sylvestris
CTCTATAGGCCGTCCATAGTCCATTAACGCCTCGTAGTACCACTTACAGTACTCGCAGAGCGATTGAATCCAATATTTTGACTCAATCTGCTTAACGAGGAAAGAAGCATCGTCGTCGAGCTGCCGAGAGAGATCCTCTAGAAGTAAGTCTCTCTACGTAACCCCAATCGGGCTTACAGCTCTCAACTAACATCCATCTTACCATACCAATCAATCTGATAACAGCTCACCAGAAAACCTTCCGGAAAGCCTAACCAGACTGATAAAGACATAGGGTTTTTTCCTGGAGAGAGGGCGACAAGAATGTGCCGAAACCAGTGACGATTGGTTTTTGGGTTAATGTTACAAGGCTTACAGGAATACCTCCTGTAACCAGTCCCTCTTAGTCTCAGAGAGGTCTGAATGTTATCAC
>NW_019263373.1:0-1748 GCF_002742605.1 Olea europaea var. sylvestris
GTCGAATTAGTCTAGCAATTCGCAAAAAATGAAAAAACCCGAAGTTATGATGAAATCAAAAACCTCTTTTGATTGGCTCGATTACAATCTAATTAGACTAGCAATTCGATAAAAATGAACAAATCCGAAGTTATCATGAAATCAAGAACTATGTTTCATTGGCTCGATTCCAATAGAATTAGATTAGCAATTCGCCAAAAATGAACAAACCTGAAGTTATCATGAAATCAAAAGCCGCATTTCATTGGCTCGATTCCAATCGAATTAGACTAGCGATTCGCCAAAAATGAGCAAACTCGAAGTCATCATGAAATCAAAAACCACTTTTGATTATCTCGATTCCAATCGAATTGGACTATCAATTCGCCAAAAATGAACAAACCCAAAGTTATCATGAAATCAAAAATCACGTTTCATTGGCTCGATTCCAATCGAATTAGACTAGTAATTCACCAAAAACAAACAACGTCGAAGTTATCATGAAATCAAAAGCCACATTTCATTGGCTTGATTCCAATCAAATTGGACTAGCAATTCTCCAAAAATGAACAAACTTGAAGTTATGAAGAAATCAAAAACTTGTTTTGATTGGCCCGATTCCAATCGAATTAGACCAGCAATTCGCCAAAAACGTACAAACCCGAAGTTATCATGAAATCAAAAATCGCTTTTCATTGGCTCGATTCCAATCAAATTAGACTAGCAATTCGCCAAAAATGAACAAACCCTATGTTATCATGAAATCAAAAGCATCTTTTGATTGGCTCGATTCCAATTGAATTTGACTAGCAATTCGCCGAAAACAAACAAACCTAAAGTTATCATGAAATGAAAAACCACTTTTCATTGGCTCGATTCCAATCGAATTAGAAATTTAATTCGCCAAAAATGAAAAAACCCGAAGTTATCATGAATTAAAAAATCACTTTTGATTGGCTAGAATCCAATCCATTTAGACTATCAATTCTCCGAAAACGAACACACCCGAAGTTATCATGAAATCAAAAGTTTCATTTCATTGGCTTGATTCCAATCGAATTAGACAAGCAATTTGCTAAAAACGAACAAACCTGAAGTTATCATGATATCAAAAACCTCTTTTTGTTGGCACGAGTCCATTCGAATTAGACTAGCAATTCGTCAAAAATGAGCAAACCCGAAATTACCATGAAATTAAAAATCACTTTTCATTGGCTCGATTCCAATCGAATTAGACTAGCAATTTGCCAAAAACTAACAAACCCGAAGTTTTCATGAAATCAAAAACCACTTTTCATTGGCTTGATTCCAATCAAATTAGACTAGCAATTTGCCAAAAACTAACAAACACGAAGTTATCAAGAAATCAAAAACCGCTTTTCATTGTCTCGATTCCAATTGAATTAGACTAGCAATTCGCCAAAAATGAACAAACCCTAAGTCATCATGAAATCAAAAACCTCTTTTGATTGGCTCGATTCCAATCGAATTCGACTAGCAATTTGCCAAAAACGAAAAAACCCGAGGTTGTCATGAATTCAAAAACCACATTTGTTCGGCTCGAATCCAATCGAAGTAGACTATCAATTTTCCGGAAACGAACAGACCCGAAGTTATCATGAAATCAAAAGTTTCATTTCATTGGCTCCATTCTAATCGAATTAGACTAGCAATTCGCCAAAAACAAACAAACCCGAAGTTATCATGAAATCAAAAACAACTTTTCATTGGCTCGATTCCAATCGAATTAGACTAGCAATTTGCCAAAA
>NW_019263373.1:9590-25857 GCF_002742605.1 Olea europaea var. sylvestris
CTTTTCATTGCCTCGATTCCAATCGAATTAGACTAGCAATTCATCAAAAATGAACAAACCCGAAGTTATCATGAAATTAAAAGCACTTTTCATTGGATCACTTTTCATTGGCTCAATTCCAATCGAATTAGACTGGCATTTCACTAAAAACGAATAGGCCCGAAGTTATCATGAAATTAAAAACCACTTTACATCGGGTCGACTCCAAGGGAATTAGACTAGTAATTCGCCAAAAATGAACAAACTCAAAGTTATTATGAAATCGAAAGACACATTTCATTGGCGCGATTCCAGTCGAATTAGACTAGCAATTCGCAAAAACTGAGAAAACCCGAAGTTATGATGAAATCAAAAACATCTTTTCATAGGCTTGATTCCAATCGAATTAGACTAGTAATTCCACAGAAATGAACAAACCCGAAGTTGTAATGAAATAAAAAAACCGCATTTCATTGGCACGATTCCAATGGAATTAGACTAGCAATTCGCCAAAAACGAACATAACCGAAGTTATCGTGAAAAACAGCTTTTCGTCGGCTAGATTCTAATTGAATTAGACTAGCAATTCGCCAAAAACGAACAAAGCCGAAGTTGTCATGAAATCAAAATCCACTTTTCATTGGCTCGATTCCAATTGAATTAGACTAGCAATTCGCCAAAAACGAACAAACCCAAAGTTATCATGAAATCAAAAGCCACGTTTCATTGCCTCAATTCCAATCGAATTAGACTAGCAATTCGTCAAAATCGAACAAACTCGAAGTTATCATGAAATCAAAAGAAACTTTTCATTAGCTCGATTCCAATCGAATTAGACGGGCATTTCGCCAAAAATGAACAAACCCGAGGTCATCATGAAATTAAAAACCACTTTACATTGTCTCGATTTCAATCTAATTAGACTAGGAATTCGCCAAAAATGAACAAACTCGAAGTTATCGTTAAATCAAAAGCCACATTTCATTGGCTCAATTCCAATCGAATTAGACAAGCTATTCGCAAAAAATGAAAAAACCCGAAGTTATCATGAAATCAAAAACCTCTGTTGATTAGCTCGATTCCAATTGAATTAGACTAGCCATTTTCCAATAACGAACAAACTCGAAGTTATCATGAATTCAAAAATCACTTTTCATTGGCACGATTCCAATCGAATTAGACCAGCAATTAGTAAAAAATGAACAAAGTGGAAGTTATCATGAAATCATCAAAAGCTACTTTTCATTGTCTCGATACCGATCGAATTGGACTAGCAATTCGCCAAAAATGAACAAACTCGAAGTTAACGTGAAATCAAAAACCACTTTTCATTGGCTCAATTCCAATCTAATTCGACAAGCAATTCATCAAAAATGAATAAACCCGAAGTTATCATGAAATCAAAAGCCCCTTTTCATTGGCTTGATTCCAATTGAATTAGACTAGTAATTCAACAAAAACGAACAAACGCGAAGTTATAATGAAATCAAAGACCACTTTTCATTGGTTCGATTCCAATCGAATTAGACTAGCATTTCGCCAAAAACGAACAAACTCGAAGTTATCATAAAATTAAAAAACACTTTTCATTGGCTCAATTCGAATTGAATTAGACTAGCAATTCACCAAAAAAGAACGTACCCAAAGTTATCATGAAATCAAAAACCACTTACATTGGCTCGATTCCAATCGAATTAGACTAGCATTTCGCCAAAAACGAACAAACTCGAAGTTATCATAAAATTAAAAAACACTTTTCATTGGCTCAATTCGAATTGAATTAGACTAGCAATTCACCAAAAAAGAACGTACCCAAAGTTATCATGAAATCGAAAACCACTTACATTGGCTCGATTCCAATCGAATTAGACTAGCATTTCGCCAAAAACGAACAAACTCGAAGTTATCATAAAATTAAAAAACACTTTTCATTGGCTCAATTCGAATTGAATTAGACTAGCAATTCACCAAAAAAGAACGTACCCAAAGTTATCATGAAATCGAAAACCACTTACATTGGCTCGATTCCAATCGAATTAGACTAACGATTCGCCAAAAACGAACAAACCCGAAATTATCATGAAATCAAAAGTCACATTTTATGGGACCGATTCCAATAGAATTTGACTAGCAATTCGACAAAAATGAACAAACTCGAAGTTAGCATGAAATCAAAAATCACTTCTCATTAGCACGATTCCAATCGAATTAGACTAGCAGTACGCAAAAAATGAAAAAACCTTCAGCTATCATGAAATCATCAAAAGTCACTTTTCATTGGCTCGATTCCAGTCGAATTGGACTAGCAAATCGCCAAAAATGAAGAAACCCGAAGTTATCGTTAAATCAAAAATTACTTTTCATTGGCTCGATTCCATTCGAATTAGTCTAGCAATTCGCCAAAAACGAAAAAACTCGAAGTTATCATGAAATCAAAAGCCACGTTTCAATGCCTCGAATCCAATCAAATTAAACTAGCAATTCGTCAAAAATGAACAAACCCGAAGTTATCATGAAATCAAAAGCTACTATTCATTGGCTCGATTTCAATCGAATTAGACTAGCATTTTTCCAAATATGAACAAACCAGAAGTTATTATGAAATTAAAAACCACTTTACATGGCTCGACTCCAAAATAATTAGACTAGTCATTCGCCAAAAATGAACAAACTCGAAGTTATCATGAAATCAAAAGCCACATTTCATTGCCTCGATTCTAGTCGAATTAGACTAGCAATTTGCAAAATGTGAAAAAACCTGAAGTTATGATGAAATAAAAACATCTTTTCATCAGCTCGATTCCAATCGAATTAGACTAGCAATTCGACAAAAACGAACAAACCCGAAGTTGTAATGAAATTAAAAACCACCTTTCATTGGCACGATTCCAATCGAATTAGACTAGCAATTCGCCAAAAATGAACATACCCGAGGTTATCGTGAAATCAAAAACTACTTCTCATTGCCTCGATTCCAATCGAATTAGACTACCGATTCACCAAAAATGGACAAACCCAAGGCTATAATGAAATGAAAAATCATTTTTCATTGGTTCGATTCCAGTCGAATTAGACCAGCAATTCACCAGAAACGAACAAACCCGAAGTTATCATGAAATCAAAAGCCACATTTCATTGCCTCGATTCCCATCGAATTAGACTAGCAATTCGTCAAAAATGAAAAAATCTGAAGTTATCATGAAATCAAAAACCACTTTTGATTGGCTCGATTCCAATCGAATTAAACTATTTATTCGCCGAAAACATACAACCACGAAGTTATCATGAAATCAAAAGTCTCATTTCATTGGCTCGATTCCAATCGAATTAGACTCGCAATTCGCAAAAAATGAACAAAACTGAATTAATCATGAAATGAAAAGCCACTTTTCATTGGCTCGATTCCAATCGAATTAGACAAGCAATTCGTCAAAAACGGAAAAATCCGAAGTTATCAAGAAATCATAAATCACTTTTGATTTCCTCGATTCCAATCGAATTAGACCATTAATTCGTCGAAACAAACCCGAAATTATCATGAAATCAAAAATCTCATTTCATTGGCTCAATTCCAATCGAATTAGACTAGCAATTCGCCAAAAACGAACAAACCTGAAGTTATCATGAAATCATAAACCTCTTTTGATTGGATCGATTCAAATTGAATTAGACTAGCAATTTGTCAAAAACAAACAAACCTGAAGTTATCATGAAATCAAAATCCACTTTTCATTGGCTCGATTCCAATCGAATTAGACTAGAAATTCGCCAAAAATGAACAAATCCGAAGTTATCATGAAATCAAAAACCATTTTTCATTGGCTCGATTCCAATCGAATTAGACTACCAATTTGCCAAAAACGAACAAATCCGAAGTTATCATGAAATCAAAAACTACTTTCCATTGGCTCGATAACAATCGAATTAAACTAGCAATTCGCAAAAAATGAACAAACCCGAAGTTATCATGAAATCAAAAGTCACATTTTATTGGACCGATTCCAATAGAATTTGACTAGCAATTCGACAAAAATGAACAAACCCAAAGTTAGCATGAAATCAAAAGCCACTTTTCGTTGGCATGATTCCAATCGAACTAGACTAGCAATTCGCCAAAAATGAAAAACCCGCAGTTATCATGAAATCATCAAAAGCCACTTTTCATTGGCTCGATTCCAGTCGAATTGGACTAGCAAATCGCCAAAAATGAAGAAACCCGAAGTTATCGTTAAATCAAAAACCACTTTTCATTGGCTCGATTCCGTTCGAATTAGTCTAGCAATTCGTCAAAAATGAAAAAACTCAAAGTTATCATGAAATCAAAAGCCACGTTTCATTGCCTCGATTCCAATCAAATTAGACTAGCAATTCGTCAAAAATGAACAACCCGAAGTTATCATAAAATCAAAAGCCACTTTTCATTGGTTGGATTCCAATCGAATTAGACTAGCATTTTGCCAAAAACGAACAAACCCGAAGTTTTCATGAAATTAAAAACCACTTTACATGGGCTCGACTCCAAAAGAATTAGACTAGTAATTCACCAAAATTGAACAAACTTGAAGTTATCATGAAATCAAAAGCCACATTTCATTGCCTCGATTCCAGTCGAATTAAACTAGCAATTTGCAAATTTGAAGAAAACCCGAAGTTATGATGAAATCAAAAACATCTTTTCAGCGGCTCGATTCCAATCGAATTAGACTAGCAATTCGACAAAAACGAACAAACCCAAAGTTGTAATAAAATTAAATACCACCTTTCATTGGCACGATTCCAATCGAATTAGACTAGCAATTCGCCAAAAATGAACATACTCGAGGTTATCGTGAAATCAAAAGCTACTTTTCATTGCCTCGATTCCAATCGAATTAGACTAGCGATTCAACAAAAATGAACAAACCCAAAGCTATCATTAAATGAAAAATCATTTTTCATTGGCTCGATTCCAATCAAATTAGACCAGTAATTCCCCAGAAACGAACAAACACGAAGTTATCATGAAATCAAAAGCCACATTTAATTGCCTCGATTCCAATCGAATTAGACCAGCAGTTCGTCAAAAATGAAAAATCCTGAAGTTATCATGAAATCAAAAATCACTTTTGGTTTGCATGATTGCAATCGAATTAAACTATTTACTCGCCGAAGACGTACAATCACGAAGTTATCATGAAATCAAAAGTCGCATTTCATTGGCTCGATTCCAATCGAATTAGACTAGCAATTCGTAAAAAATGAACAAACATGAATTAATCATGAAATGAAAAGCCACTTTTCATTGGCCCGATTCCAATCGAATTAGACAAGCAATTCGTAATAAAAACGAAAAAATTCGAAGTTATCAAGAAATCAAAAACCACTTTTGATTGAATCAATTCCAATCGAATTAGACCATCAATTCGCCGAAACAAACCCGAAGTTTTCATGAAATCAAAAGTCTCATTTCATTGGCTTAATTCCAATCGAGTTAGACTAGCAATTCGCCAAAAATGAACAAACCCGAAGTTATCATGAAATCATAAACCTCTTTTGATTGGCTCGATTCAAATCGAACTAGACTAGCAATTTGTCAAAAACAAACAACCCAAAGTTATCATGAAATCAAAAACCACTTTTCATTGGCTCGATTCCAATCAAATTATACTAGAATTCGACAAAAGCAATCACAACCCGAAGTTATAATGAAAACAAAAACCACTTTTCATTGGCACGATTCCAATCGAATTATACTAGCAATTCGCCAAAAACGAACAAACCCAAAGTTGTCAAGAAATCAAAAACCACTTTTCATTGGCTCGATTCCAATCGAATTAGACTAGAAATTCACCAAAAATGAACAAATCCGAAGTTATCATGAAATCAAAAACCATTTTTCATTGGCTCAATTCCAATCGAATTAGACTAGCAATTTGCCAAAAACGAACAAATTCGAAGTTATCACGAAATAAAAAACTACTTTCCATTGGCTTGATAACAATCGAATTAGACTAGCGTTTCGCTAAAAACGAACAGAACCTGAAGTCATCATGAAATTAAAAACCACTTTACATTGGCTCGATTCCAATCGAATTAGATTAGGAATTCGCCCAAAATGAACAAAGTCGATGTTATCATGAAATCAAAAGCCACATTTCGTTGGCTCGATTCCAATCGAATTAGACTTGCAATTCGAAAAAAATGAAAAAACTCGAAGTTATCATGAAATCATCAATAGCCACTTTTCATTGGCACGATCCCAATAGAATTAGACTAGCAATTCGCCAAAAATGAACAAACTCGATGATATCATGAAATCAAAAACCACTTTTCATTGGCTCGATTCCAATCGAATTAGATTAGGAATTCGCCCAAAATGAACAAAGTCGATGTTATCATGAAATCAACAGCCACATTTCGTTGGCTCGATTCCAATCGAATTAGACTAGCAATTCGCCAAAAATGAACAAACCCGAAGTTATCATGAAATCATCAATAGCCACTTTTCATTGGCTCGATTCCAATCGAATTGGACTAGCAATTCGCCAAAAATGAACAAACTCGATGATATCATGAAATCAAAAACCACTTTTCATTGGCACGATTCCAATTGGATTAGACTATCAATTCGCCAAAAATGAACAAACTCGAAGTTATCATGAAATCAAATATCACTTTTCATTGGCACGATTCCAATAGAATTAGACTAGCAATTCGTCAAAAATGAACAAACCCGAAGTTATCATGAAATCATGAATAGCTACTTTTCATTGGCTTGATTCCAATCGAATTGGACTAGCAATTCGCCAAAAATGAACAAACTCGATGATATCATGAAATCAAAAACCACTTTTCATTTGCACGATTCCAATTGGATTAGACTATCAATTCTTTAAAAATGAACAAACTTGAAGTTATCATCAAATCAAATATCACTTTTCATTGGCACGATTCCAATAGAATTAGACTAGCAATTCGTCAAAAAGGAACAAACCCGAAGTTATCATGAAATCATCAATAGCTGCTTTTCATTGGCACGATTCCAATCGAATTGGACTAGCAATTCGCCAAAAACGAACAAACTCGAGGTTATCATGAAATGAAAAACCACTTTTCATTGGCTCGATTCCAATCGAATTAGACAAGCAATGCGCCAAAAATGAAAAAACTTAAAGTTATCATGAAATCAAAAACCACTTTTGATTGGCTCGATTCCAATCGAATTAGACTATCAATTCGTCGAAAACGAACAAACCCGAAGTTATCATGAAATCAAAAGTCTCCTTCCATTGGTTCGTTTCCAATCGGATTAGACTAGCAATTCACCAAAAATGAGCAAACCCAAAGTTTTCATGAAATCAAAAACCTCTTCTAATTGGCTTGATTCCAATCGAATTAGACAAGCAATTCGTCAAAAATGAACAAACGCGAAGTTATCATGAAATCAAGAACCAATTTTCGTTGGCTCGATTCCAATCGAATTATACTAGCAATTCGACAAAAATGATCAAAACCCAAAGTTATAATGAAATCAAAAACCACTTTTCATTGGCACGATTCCAATCGAATTAGACTAGCAATTCGCCAAAAAAGAACGTACCCGAAGTTATCATGAAATCAAAAAAAACTTTACATTGGCTCAATTCCAATCGAATTAGACTAGCAATTCGCCAAAAATGAACAAACCCGAAGTTACCATGAAATCAAAAGTCACATTTTATTGGACCGATTCTAATAGAATTTCACTAGCAATTCGACAAAAATGAACAAACCCGAAGTTAGCATAAAATCAAAAACCACTTTTCATTGGCTTTATTCCAATCGAATTAGACTAGCAATTCGTAAAAAACGAACAGACCTGAAGTTATCACGAAATCAAGAACCATTTTTCATTAGCTCGATTCCAGTCGAATTATACTAGCAATTCGACAAAAACGCGATTCCAATCGAATTAGACTAGTAATTCACCAGAAACGAACAAACCCGAAGTTATCATGAAATAAAAAGCCACATTGAATTGCCTCGATTCCAATCGAATTAGACAAGCAATTCATCAAAAACGAACAAACCTGAAGTTATCATGAAATCAAAAACCACTTTTGATTGGCTCGATTCCAATCGAATTAAAATATTTATTCGTCGAGAACGTACAATCATGAAGTTATCATGAAATCAAAAGTCTCATTTCATTGGCTCGATTCCAATCGAATTAGACTAGCAATTCGTAAAAAATGAACAAATCCGAATTAATCATGAAATGAAAAGCCACTTTTCATTGGCTCGATTCCAATCGAATTAGACTAGCATTTTGGCAAAAATGAACAAACCCGAAGTTATCATGAAATCAAAAGCAACTTTTCATTAGCTCGATTCCAATCGAATTAGACTAGCATTTTGGCAAAAATGAACAAACCCGAAGTTATCATGAAATCAAAAGCAACTTTTCATTAGCTCGATTCCAATCGAATTAGACTAGCATTTTGGCAAAAATGAACAAACCCGAAGTTATCATGAAATCAAAAGCAACTTTTCATTAGCTCGATTCCAATCGAATTAGACTAGCATTTTGGCAAAAATGAACAAACCCGAAGTTATCATGAAATCAAAAGCAACTTTTCATTAGCTCGATTCCAATCGAATTAGACTAGCATTTTGGCAAAAATGAACAAACCCGAAGTTATCATGAAATCAAAAGCAACTTTTCATTAGCTCGATTCCAATCGAATTAGACTAGCATTTTGGCAAAAATGAACAAACCCGAAGTTATCATGAAATCAAAAGCAACTTTTCATTAGCTCGATTCCAATCGAATTAGACTAGCATTTTGGCAAAAATGAACAAACCCGAAGTTATCATGAAATCAAAAGCAACTTTTCATTAGCTCGATTCCAATCGAATTAGACTAGCATTTTGGCAAAAATGAACAAACCCGAAGTTATCATGAAATCAAAAGCAACTTTTCATTAGCTCGATTCCAATCGAATTAGACTAGCATTTTGGCAAAAATGAACAAACCCGAAGTTATCATGAAATCAAAAGCAACTTTTCATTAGCTCGATTCCAATCGAATTAGACTAGCATTTTGGCAAAAATGAACAAACCCGAAGTTATCATGAAATCAAAAGCAACTTTTCATTAGCTCGATTCCAATCGAATTAGACTAGCATTTTGGCAAAAATGAACAAACCCGAAGTTATCATGAAATCAAAAGCAACTTTTCATTAGCTCGATTCCAATCGAATTAGACTAGCATTTTGGCAAAAATGAACAAACCCGAAGTTATCATGAAATCAAAAGCAACTTTTCATTAGCTCGATTCCAATCGAATTAGACTAGCATTTTGGCAAAAATGAACAAACCCGAAGTTATCATGAAATCAAAAGCAACTTTTCATTAGCTCGATTCCAATCGAATTAGACTAGCATTTTGGCAAAAATGAACAAACCCGAAGTTATCATGAAATCAAAAGCAACTTTTCATTAGCTCGATTCCAATCGAATTAGACTAGCATTTTGGCAAAAATGAACAAACCCGAAGTTATCATGAAATCAAAAGCAACTTTTCATTAGCTCGATTCCAATCGAATTAGACTAGCATTTTGGCAAAAATGAACAAACCCGAAGTTATCATGAAATCAAAAGCAACTTTTCATTAGCTCGATTCCAATCGAATTAGACTAGCATTTTGGCAAAAATGAACAAACCCGAAGTTATCATGAAATCAAAAGCAACTTTTCATTAGCTCGATTCCAATCGAATTAGACTAGCATTTTGGCAAAAATGAACAAACCCGAAGTTATCATGAAATCAAAAGCAACTTTTCATTAGCTCGATTCCAATCGAATTAGACTAGCATTTTGGCAAAAATGAACAAACCCGAAGTTATCATGAAATCAAAAGCAACTTTTCATTAGCTCGATTCCAATCGAATTAGACTAGCATTTTGGCAAAAATGAACAAACCCGAAGTTATCATGAAATCAAAAGCAACTTTTCATTAGCTCGATTCCAATCGAATTAGACTAGCATTTTGGCAAAAATGAACAAACCCGAAGTTATCATGAAATTAAAAACCACTTTACATTGGCTCGATTCCAATCAAATTAGACAAAGAATTCGCCAAAAATGAGCAACCTCGATGTTATCATGAAATCAATAGCCACATTTCATTGGCTCAATTCCAATCGAATTAGACTAGCAATTCGTAAAAAACAAACAAACCCGAATTTATCATGAAATGAAAAGCCACTTTTCATTGGCTCGATTCCAATTGAATTAGACAAGCAATTCGTCGAAAACGGAAAAATCCGAAGTTATCATGAAATCAAAAACCACTTTTGATTGGCTCAATTCCAATCGAATTAGACCATCAATTCCCCGGAACAAACCCAAAGTTATCTTAAAATCAAAAGTCACATTTCATTGGCTCAATTCCAATCGAATTAGACTAGCAATTCGCCAAAAACGAACAAACCCGAAGTTATCATGAAATCATAAACCTCTTTTAATTGGCTCGATTCCAATCAAATTAGACTAGCAATTTGTCAAAAACGAACAGACCCAAAGTTATTACGAAATCAAAATCCACTTTTCATTGGCTTGATTGCCATCAAATTATACAAGCAATTCGACAAAAATGATCAAAACCTAAAGTTATAATGAAATGAAAAATCAGTTTTCATTGGCACGATTCCAATCGAATTATACTAGCAATTCGCCAAAAACGAACAAACCCAAAGTTGCCATGAAATTAAAAACCACTTTTCATTGGCTCGATTCCAATCCAATTAGACTAACAATTCGCCAAAAACGAACAAACCCGAAGGTATCGTGAAATCAAAAACCACTTTTCATTGGCTCGATTCCAGTCGAATTAGACTAGCAATTTGCCAATAACGAACAAATTCGAAATTATCATGAAATCAAAAACTACTTTTCATTGGCTCGATACCAATCGAATTAGACTAGCAATTCGCAAAAAAGGAACAAACCTGAAGTTTTCAGGAAATCAAAAATCACTTTTCATTCGCACGATTACAATCGAATTAGACTAGCAAGTTGCTAAAAATGAACAGACCCATAGTTGTCATGAAATCAAAAACCACATTTCATTGGCACTATTTCAATTGAATTAGACTAGCAATTCGTCAAAATTGAACGAACCAGATATTATCGTGAAATCAAAAGTCAATATTCATTGGCTCAATTCCAATCGAATTAGACTAGCAATTCGCCAAAAATGAACAAACCTAAAGTTATCATGAAATCAAAAACCTATCTTGATTGGCTCGATTCGAATCGAATTATACTAGCAATTCGTCAAAAAGGAACAAACCTGAAGTTATCATGAAATCAAAAATCACTATTCATTAGCTTGATTCCAATCGAATTGGACCAGCAATTCGCTAAAAACGAACAAACCCGAAGTTATCATGAAATGAAGAACCACTTTTCATTGGCTAGATTCCAATCAGATTAGACTAGCAATTCACCAAAAACGAACAAACCCGAAGTTATCATGAAATGAAAAACCACTTTTCATTGGCTAGATTCCAGTCGAATTAGACTAGCAATTCGCCAAAGATGTACAAACCCGAAGTTATCGTGAAATAAAAAACCACTTTTCATTGGCTCGATTCCAATCGAATTAGACCAGCAATTTGCAAAAATCGAACAAACCCTAAGTTATCATGAAATGAAAAACCACTTTTCATTGGCTCGATTCCAATCGAATTAGAGTGGCATTTCGCCAAAAATGAACAAACCTGAAATTATCATGAAATTAAAAACCACTTTACGTTGGCTCGATTCCAATCGAATTAGATTAGGAATTCGCCAAAAATGAACAAATTCGATGTTATCATAAAATCAAAAGCCACATTTCATTGGCTCGATTCCAATCGAATTGGACTAGCAATTCCAAAAAAATGAAAAATCCTGAAGTCATCATGAAATCAAAAACCACTTTTGAATGGCTCGATTCCAATTGAATTAGACTAGCAATTCGCCAAAAATGAACAAACTCGAAGTCATCATGAAATAAAAAATCACTTTTCATTGGCACGATTCCAATCGAAATAGACTATCAACTCGCCGATAACGAACAAACCTGAAGTTATCATTAAATCAAAAGACTCATTTCATTGGCTCGACTCCAATCGAATTAGGCCAGCAAATTGCCAAAAATGAACAAACCCGTAGTTATCATGAAACGAAAAGCCCTTTTCATTGGCTCGATTCCAATCGAATTAGACAAGCAATTCGCCAAAAATGAAAAAACCTAAATTTATCATGAAATCAAAAACCACTTTTCATTGGCTCGATTCCAATCGAATTAGATTATCAATTCAACAAAAATGAACAAACCCGAAGTTATCATGAAATCAAAAGTCTCCTTTCATTGGTTCGTTTCCAATCGGATTAGACTAGCGATTCACCAAAAATGAGCAAACCCGAAGTTATCATGAAATCAAAAACCTCTTCTGATTGGCTTGATTCCAATCGAATTAGACTAGCAATTCGTCAAAAACAAACAAACCCGAAGTTATCATAAAATCCAGAACCACTTTTCATTAGCTCGATTCCAATCGAATTATACTAGCAATTCGACAAAAATGATCAAAACCCGAAGTTAAAATGAAATCAAAAACCACTTTTCATTGCCATGATTCCAATCGAATTAGACTAGCAATTCGCCAAAAAGAACAAAGTCGATGTTATCATAAAATCAAAAGCCACATTTCATTGGCTCGATTCCAATCGAATTGGACTAGCAATTCCAAAAAAAAAGAAAAAACCTGAAGTTATCATGAAATCAAAAACCACTTTTGAATGGCTCGATTCCAATTGAATTAGACTAGCAATTCGCCAAAAATGAACTCGAAGTTATCATGAAATCAAAAATCACTTTTCATTGGCAAGATTCCAATCGAATTAGACTAGCAATTCGTCAAAAAAGAACAAACTCGAAGTTATCATGAAATGAAAAACCACTTTTCATTCGCTTGATTCCAATCGAATTTGAGTAGCATTTCGCCAAAAACGAACAAACCCGAATTTATCATGAAATTAAAAACCACTTTACATTGGCTCGATTCCAATCGAATTAGATTAGGAATTCGCCAAGAACAAAGTCCATGTTATCATGAAATCAAAAGCCACATTTCATTGGCTCAATTCCTAACGAATTAGACTAGCCATTCCAAAAAAAGGAAAAAACCAGATGTTATCATGAAATCAAAAACCTCTTTTGAATGGCTCGATTCCAATTGAATTAGACTAGCAATTCGCCAAAAATGAACAAACTCGAAGTTATCATGAAATCAAAAATCACTTTTCATTGGCAAGATTCCAATCGAATTAGACTAGCAATTCGTCAAAAAAGAACAAACTCAAAGTTATCATGAAATCATCGATAGCCACTTTTCATTGGCTCGATTTCAATCAAATTGGACTAGCAATTCACCAAAAATGAACAAACTCGATGTTATCATGAAATCAAAAACCACTTTTCATTGTCTTGATCCCAATCGAATTGGACCAAAAATTCGCCAAAAAGGAACAAACCGCAGTTATCATGAAACGAAAAACCACTTTTCATTAGCTCGATTCCAATCAAATTAGACTAGCAATTCGCCAAAAACGAACAAACCCGAAGTTATCATGAAACGAAAAACCACTTTTCATTGGCTAGATTCCAATCGAATTAGACTACCAATTCGCCAAAGATGTACAAACTCGAAGTTATCGTGAAATAAAAAACCACTTTTCATTGGCTCGATTCCAATCGAATTAGACTAGCAATTCGCAAATACCGAACAAACCCAAAGTTATCATGAAATGAAAAATCACTTTTCATTGGCTCGATTCCAATCGAATTAGACTAGCATTTCGCCAAAAACGAACAAACCCGAAGTTATAATGAAATTAAAAACCACTTTACATTGGCTCGATTCCGAACGAATTCGATTAGGAATTCGCCAAAATTGAACAAAGTCGATGTTATCATGAAATCCAAAGCAACATTTCATTGGTTCGATTCCAATCGAATTAGACTAGCTATTCGAAAAAAATGAAAAAACCCGAAGTTATCATGAAATCAAAAACCTCTTTTGAATGGCTCGATTCCAATTGAATTAGACTAGCAATTCATCAAAAATGAACAAACCCGAAGTTATCATGAAATCATAAATCCCTTTTCATTGGCTCGATTCCAATCGAATTAGACTAGTAATTCGACAAAAATGAAGAAACACGAAGTTATAATGAAATCAAAGGCGACTTTTCAATGGCACGATTCCAATCGAATTAGACTCGCAATTCACCAAAAACGAACAAACTCGAAGTTGTCATGAAATCAAAAACCACTTTTGATTGGCTCGATTCCAATCGAATTGGACTAGCAATTCGCTAAAAACTAACAAACCCGAAGTTATCATGAAACGAAAAGCCACTTTTCATTGGCTCGATTCCAATTGAATTAGACAAGCAATTCGCCAAAAATGAAAAATCCCGAAGTTATCTTGAAATCTAAAACCACTTTTGATTGGCTCGATTCCAATTGAATTAGAGTATCAATTTGTCGAAAATGAACAAACCCAAAGTTATCATGAAATCAAAAGTCTCATTTCATTAGCTCGATTCCAATCGAATTAGACTAGCAATTCGCCAAAAACGAACAAACTCGAAGTTATCATGAAATCAAAAACCTCTTTTGATTAGCTCGATTCCAATCGAATTAGACTAGCAATTCGTCAAAAATGAACAACTCGAAGTTATCATGAAAACAAAAACCAGTTTTCATTGCCTCGATTCCAATCGAATTATACTTGCAATTCGACAAAAATGAATAAACCCGAAGTTAGCATGAAATCAAAAACCACTTTTCATTGACACGATTTCAATCGAATTAGACTAGCAATTCGCCAAAAATGACCAAACCCACGGTTATCATGAAATCATCAAAAGCCACTTTTCATTCGCTCGATTCCAATCGAATTGGACTAGCAATTCCGCAAAAATGAACAAACATGAAGTTATCATGAAATCAAAAACCTCTTTTCGGCTCGAGTCCAATCGAATTAGTCTAGCAATTCGCCAAAAATGAAAAAAAACCCGAAGTTATCATGAAATCAAAAGTAAAGTATCATTGCCTCGATTCCAACCGAATCAGACTAGTAATTCGTAAAAAATGAACAATCCCGAACTTATCATGAAATCAAAAGCCACTTTTCGTTGGCTTGATTCCAATCGAATTAGACTAGCATTTCGCCAAAAATGAACAAACCCGAAGTTATCATGAAAATAAAAACCCCTTTACATTCGCTCAACTCCAATAGAATTAGACAAGTAATTCGCCAAAAATGAACAAATCGAAGTTATCATAAAATCAAAAGCCACATTTCATTGGCTCGATTCCAGTATAATTAGACGAGCAATTCGCCAAAAATGAACAAACCCGAAGCTATCATGAAATGGAAAACCATTTTTCATTGGCTCGATTACAATCGAATTAGATCAGCAATTCGCCAAAAATGAAAAAACCCGAAGTTATCATGAAATCAAAGCCACGTTTCATTGCCTCGATTCCAATCGAATTAGACTCACAATTCGTAAAAAATGAACGGACCCGAAGTTATCATTAAATCAAAAGCAACTTTTCATTGGCTCGATTCCAATCGAATTAGATCAGCAATTCGCCAAAAATGAACAACCCCGATGTTGTCATGAAATCAAAAACCACTTTTCATTGGTTCGATTCTAATCGAATCAGACTAGCAACTCGTCAAAAATCAAAAAACCCAAAGTTATCAAGAAATCAAAAATCACTTTTGATTGGCTCGATTCCAATCGAATTAGACTAGCGATTCGCCAAAAAGAACAAACTCGAAGTTATCATGAAATCAAAAACCACTTTTCATTGGCACGATTCCAATCGAATCAGACTAGCAACTCGTCAAAAATGAAAAAACCCAAAGTTATCAAGAAATCAAAAATCACTTTTGATTGGCTCGATTCCAATCGAATTACACTATCAATTCGTCAAAAATGAACGAACTCGAAGTTATCTTGAAATGAAAAGTCTCATTTAATTGGCTCGATTCCAATCGAATTAGACTAGCAATTCGCCAAAAATGAACAACCCGAAGTTGTCATGAAATCAAAAATCTATTTTGATTGGCTCGATTTGAATTGACTTAGACTAGCAATTCGTGAGAAATGAACAAATCTGAAGTTATCATGAAATCAAAAATCACTTTTCATTGGCTCGATTCCAATCGATTTATACTAGCAATTCGACAAAAAATGAAG
>NW_019263374.1:0-605 GCF_002742605.1 Olea europaea var. sylvestris
GCGCCGGGGCCAATTTCGTCATTTTTCGCGACGGTGTCGAAATGGGCAAAAATTTGACAGATTGATCAGAAACAAAAATCGCGTCGGGGGCAATTTCGTCATTTTTCGCAACGGTGTCTTAATGGGCTCAAATTTGATTGATTGATTGGAAACAAAAATCGCGCTTGGGGCAATTTCGTCATTTTTCGCGACGATGTTGGAATGGATAAAAATTTGACAGATTGATCGGAAACAAAAATCGCGCCGGGGGCAATTTAGTCATTTTTCGCGACGGTGTCGGAATGGCCTCAAATTTGACTGATTGATCGGAAACAAAAATCACGCCGGGGGCGATTTCTTCATTTTTCGCGACGGTGTCGGAATGGGCAAAAATTTGACAGATTGATCGAAAAAAAAAGTCGCGCCGGGGGAAATTTCGTCATTTTTCGCGACGGTGTCGGAATCGGCTAAAATTTGACAGATTAATCGGATACAAAAATCGCACCGGGGGCAACTTCGTCATTTTTCGCGACGGTGTCGGAATTGGCTCAAATTTGACTGATTGGTCGGAAACAAAAATCGCGCCGGGGTCAATTTCGTCATTTTTCTCGACGGTGTCGGAATGG
>NW_019263374.1:673-954 GCF_002742605.1 Olea europaea var. sylvestris
GGAAACAAAAATCGCGCTGGGGGCAATTTCGTCATTTTTCGCGACGGTGTCGGAATGGGCACAAATTTGACTGATTGATCGGAAACAAAAATCGCGCCTGGGGCAATTTTGTCACTTTTCACGACGGTGTCGAAATTGGCTAAAATTTGACAGATTGATCGGAAACAAAAATCGCGCCGAGGGCAATTTCGTCATTTATCGCGACGGTGTCGGAATGGGCTCAAGTTTGACTGATTGATCGGAAACAAAAATCGCGCCGGGGGCAATTTCGTCATTTTTCG
>NW_019263374.1:1026-16264 GCF_002742605.1 Olea europaea var. sylvestris
TTTGACAGATTGATCGGAAACAAAAATCGCGCCGGGGGAAATTTCGTCATTTTTCGCGACGGTGTCGGAATCGGCTAAAATTTGACAGATTAATCGAATACAAAAATCGCACCAGGGGCAACTTCGTCATTTTTCGCGACGGTGTCGGAATTGGCTCAAATTTGACTGATTGGTCGGAAACAAAAATCGTGCCGGGGGCAATTTCGTCATTTTTCTCGACGGTGTCGGAATGGCCTCAAATTTGACTGATTGATCGGAAACAAAAATCGCGCTGGGGGCAATTTCGTCATTTTTCGCGACTGTGTCGGAATGGGCACAAATTTGACTGATTGATCGGAAACAAAAATCGCGCCGGGGGCAATTTCGTCACTTTTCACGACGGTGTCGAAATTGGCTAAAATTTGACTAATTGATGTGAAACAAAAATCGCGCCAGGGGCAATTTCGTCATTTCTCGCGACGGTGTCGGAATGGGCAAAAATTTGACAGATTGATCGGAAACAAAAATCGCGCCGGGGGCAATTTCGTCATTTTTTGCGACGGTGTCGGAATCGGCTAAAATTTGACAGATTAATCTTAAACAAAAATCGCGCAGGGGGCAGCTTGGTCATTTTTCGCGACGGTGTCGGAATCGGCTTAAATTCGACTGATTGATCGGAAACAAATATCGCGCCGGGGGAAATTCCTCATTTTTCGGAACGGTGTAGGAATGGGCTAAAATTTGACTGATTGATGGGAAACAAAAATCGCGACGGGTCAATTTCAGTATTTTTCGCGACGGTGTTGGAATGGGCTAAAATTTGACAGATTGATCGGAAACAAAAATCGCCCCGGGGGCAATTTCATCATTTTTGGCGACGGTGTCGGAACCTGCTAAAATTTGACTGATTGCTCAGAAACAAAAATCGCGCCGGGGGAAAGTCGAAATCGGCTCAAATTTGACTGATTGATTAGAAACAAAAATCGCTCCGGGGGCAATTTCGTCATTTTTCGCGACGGTGTTGGAATGGGCTCAAATTTGACTGATTGATCGGAAACAAACATCGCGCTAGGGGCAATTTCGTCACTTTTCGCGACGGTGTCGAAATCGGCTAAAATTTGACAGATGATGTCGGAATGGGCAAAAATTTGACCGATTGATCGGAAACAAAAATCGCGCCGGGGGCAATTTCGTCATTTTTCGCGACGGTGTCGGAATTGGCTAAAATTTGATAGGTTGATCGGAAACAATAATCGCGTAGGGGGCAATTTCGTCATTTTTTACGACGGTGTTGGAATGGTCTAAAATTTGACTGATTGATCGGAAACAAAAATCGCGCCAGGGTCAATTTCGACATTTTTCGTGACGGTGTTGGAATGGGCTAAAATTTGACAGGTTGATCGGAAACAAAAATCGCGCAAGGGGCAATTTCGTCATTTTTCGCGACGGTGTCGGAATGGGCCAAAATTTGACTGATTGATTGGAAACAAAAATCGCGCCGGGGGCAATTTCGTTATTTTTCGCGAAGGTGTGGGAATGTGCAAAAATTTGACAGATTGATAGGAAACAAAAATCGCGAAGAGGGCAATTTCGTCATTTTTCGCGACAGTGTCGGAATCGATTAAAATTTGACAGATTAATCGGAAACAAAAATCGCGCCGGGGGCAATTTCGTCATTTTTTGTGACGGTGTCGGAATAGGCTAAAATTTGACTGATTGATCGGAAACAAAAATCGCGCGGGGGACAATATCGTCATTTTTCGCGATGGTGTCGGAATGGGCTCAAATTTAACTGATTGATCAGAAACAAAAATCGCGCCGGAGGAAATTTCGTCATTTTTCGAGACGGTGTTGGAATGGGCAAAAATTTGATAGATTGATCGGAAACAAAAATTGCGCCGGGGGCAATTTCGTGATATTTCGCGACGGTGTCGGAATCGGCTAAAATTTGATAGATTGAGCGGAAACAAAAATCGCAACGGGGGCAATTTCGTCATTTTTCGCGACGGTGTCGAAATCGGCTAAAATTTGATAGATTAATCGGAAACAAAAATCGCGTCGGGGGCAATTTCGTCATTTTTCGCAACGGTGTCTTAATGGGCTCAAGTTAGACTAATTGATCGGAAACAAAAATCGCGGCGGGGGCAATTTCATCATTTTTCGCGACGGTGTTGGAATGGGCAAAAATTTGACGGATTGAACTGAAACAAAAATTGCGCCGGGGACAATTTCGTCATTTTTCGCGACGGTGTCGAAATGGGTTCAAATTTGACTGATTGATCGGAAACAAAAATCGCCCCGGGGCAATTTCGTCATTTTTCCCAACGATGTTGGAATGGGCAAAAATTTGACCGATTGATGAGAAACAAAAAACGCCCCGGGGGCAATTTCGTCATTTTTCGTGACGGTGTCGGAATCGGCTAAAATTTGATAGATTAATCGGAAACAAAAATCGCGTCGGGGGCAATTTCGTCATTTTTCGCGACGGTATCAAAATCGGCTAAAATTTGACTGATTAATCCGAAACAAAAATCGCGCCGGGGGTAATTTCGTCATTTTTCTTGACGGTGTCTTAATGGGCTCAAATTTGACAGATTGATCGGAAACAAAAATCGCGCCGGGGGCAATTTCTTCATTTTTCGCGACGGTGTCGAAATCGGCTAAAATTTGATAGATTAATTGGAAACAAAAATCGCGTCGGGGGCAATTTCGTCATTTTTCGCGACGGTATCGAAATCGGCTAAAATATGACTGATTAATCCGAAACAAAAATCACGCCGGGGGGCAATTTCGTCATTTTTCTTGACGGTGTCTTAATGGGCTCAAATTTGACAGATTGATCGGAAACAAAAATCGCGCCGGGGGCAATTTCGTCACTTTTCACGACGGTGTCGGAATGGGCTAAAATGTGATAGGTTGATCGGAAACAATAATCGCGCAGGGAGCAATTTCGTCATTTTTTGCGACGGTGTCAGAATGGGCTAAAATTTGACTGAATGATGGGAAACAAAAATCGCGCCGGGGGCAATTTCGTCATTTTTCGTGACGGTGTTGGAATGGGCTAAAATTTGAAAGGTTGATCGGAAACAAAAGTCGCGCATGGGGCAATTTCGTCATTTTTCGCGACGGTGTCGGAATGGGCCAAAATTTGACCGATTGATTGGAAACAGAAATCGCGCCGAGGGCAATTTCGTCACTTTTCGCCACGGTGTGGGAATGTGCAAAAATTTGACTGATTGAGCGGATACAAAAATCGCACCGGGGGCAACTTCGTCATTTTTCGCGACGGTGTCGGAATGGGCTCAAATTTGACTGATTGGTCGAAAACAAAAATCGCGCCGGGGGCAATTTCGTCATTCTTCGCGACTGTGTCGGAATGGGCTCAAATTTGTCTGATTGATCGGAAACAAAAATCGCGCCGGGGACAATTTCGTCAATTTTTGCGATGGTGTCGGAATGGGTACAAATTTGACAGATTGATCGGAAACAAAAATCGCGCCGGGGGCAATTTCGTCACTTTTCGCGACGATGTCGAAATTGGCTAAAATTTGACTGATTGATGGGAAACAAAAATTGCGCCGGGGGCAATTTCGTCATTTTTCGCGACGGTGTCGGAACGGGCAAAAATTTGACCGATTGATCGGAAACAAAAATCGCGTCGGGGATAATTTCGTCATTTTTCGCGATGGTGTCGGAATCAACTAAAATTTGACGGATTAATCGGAAACAAAAATCGCGCCGGGGGCAATTTCGTCATTTTTTGCGACGGTGTCGGAATCGGCTAAAATTTGATAGATTAATCTTAAACAAAAATCACGCCGGGGGCAGTTTGGTCATTTTTCGCGACGGTGTCGGAATCGGTTTAAATTCGACTGATTGATCGGAAACAAATATCGCGCCGGGGGAAATCCCTCATTTTTCGCCACGGTGTCGGAATCGGCTAAAATTTCACTAATTGATCGGAAACAAAAATCGCGACGGGTCAATTTCGTCATTTTTCGCGACGATGTTGGAATGGGCTAAAATTTGACAGATTGATCGGAAACAAAAATCGAGTCGCGGGAAATTTCGTTATTTTTCGCGAAGGTTCGGGAATGTGCAAAAATTTGACAGATTGATAGGGAACAAAAATCGCGCCGGGGGCAATTTCGTCATTTTTCGCGACGGTGTCGGAATGGGCACAAATTTGACTGATTGATGTGAAACAAAAATCGCGCCGGGGGCAATTTCGTCATTTTCCGCGACGGTGTCGGAATGGGCAAAAATTTGACAGATTGATTGGAAACAAAAATCGAGTCGGGGGAAATTTCGTCATTTTTTGCGACGGTGTCGGAATGGGCACAAATTTGACTGATTGATCGGAAACAAAAATCGCGCCGGGGGCAATTTCGTCACTTTTCACGACGGTGTCGAAATTGGCTAAAATTTGACTGATTGATGTGAAATAAAAATCGCGCCGGGGGCAATTTCGTCATTTTTCGCGACGGTGTCGGAATGGGCAAAAATTTGACAGATTGATCGGAAACAAAAATCGAGTCGGGGGAAATTTCGTCATTTTTTGCGACGGTGTCGGAATAGGCTAAAATTTGACAGATTAATCTTAAACAAAAATCGCGCCGGGGGGCAGTTTGGTCAATTTTCGCGACGGTGTTGGAATCGGCTTAAATTCGACTGATTCGTCGGAAACAAATATCGCGCCGGGGGAAATTCCTCATTTTTCGCAACGGTGTCGGAATGGGCTAAAATTTGACTGATTGATGGGAAACAAAAATCGCGACGGGTCAATTTCAATATTTTTCGCGACGGTGTTGGAATGGGCTAAAATTTGACAGATTGATCGGAAACAAAAATCGCACCGGGGGCAACTTCGTCATTTTTCGCGACGGTGTCGGAATGGGCTCAAATTTCACTGATTGCTCAGAAACAAAAATCGCGCCGGGGGTAATTTCGTCATTTTTCGCGACGGTGTTGGAATGGGCAAAAATTTGACTGATTGATCAGAAACAAAAATCGCGCCGGAGGAAATTTCGTCATTTTTCGCGACGGTGTTGGAATGGGCAAAAATTTGATAGATTGATCGGAAACAAAAATCGCGCCGGGCGCAATTTCGTGATATTTCTCGACGGTGTCGGAATCGGTTAAAATTTGATAGATTGAGCGGAAACAAAAATCGCACCTTGGGCAATTTCGTCATTTTTCACGACGGTGTCGGAATGGGCTCAAATTTGACTGATTGATCGGAAACAAAAATCGTGCCGGGGGCAATTTCGTCATTTTTTGCGACGGTGTCGGAATGGGCAAAAATTTGACAGATTGATCGGAAACAAAAATCGCGCCGGAGGCATTTTCGTCATTTTTCGCGACGGTGTCGGAATGGGCTCAAATTTGACTGATTGATCGGAAACAAAAATCGCGCCGGGGGCAATTTCGTCATTTTTCGCGACGGTGTCGGAATGGGCTCAAATTTGACTGATTGATCGGAAACAAAAATCGCGCCGGGGGTAATTTCGATATTTTTCGGGACGGTGTCGGAATGGGCTAAAATTTGATAGGTTGATCGGAAACAATAATCGGCAGGGGGCAATTTCGTCATTTTTCGCGACGGTGTCGGAATGGGCTCAAATTTGACTGATTGATCGGAAACAAAAATCGCGCCGGGGGCAATGTCGTCATTTTTCTCGACGGTGTCGAAATGGGATAAAATTTGACTGATTGATCGGAAACAAAAATCGCGCCGGGGGCAATGTCGTCATTTTTCTCGACGGTGTCGAAATGGGATAAAATTTGACTGATTGATCGGAAACAAAAATCGCGCCGGGGGCAATGTCGTCATTTTTCTCGACGGTGTCGAAATGGGATAAAATTTGACTGATTGATCGGAAACAAAAATCGCGTCGGGGGCAATTTCGTCATTTTTCGCGACGGTGTCGGAATGGGCTAAAATTTGATAGGTTGATCGTAAACAATAATCGGGCAGGGGGCAATTTCGCCATTTTTACGACGGTGTTGGAATGGGATAAAATTTGATTGATTGATCGGAAACAAAAATCGCGCCGGGGGCAATTTCGACATATTTCGTGACGGTGTTGGAATGGGATAAAATTTGACAGGTTGATCGGAAACAAAAATCGAGCAAGGGGCAATTTCGTCATTTTTCCCGACTGTGTCGGAATGGGCCAAAATTTGACTGATTGATTGGAAAGAAAAATCGCGTCGGGGGCAATTTAGTCATTTTTCACGAAGGTGTGGGAATGTGCAAAAATTTGATAGATTGATAGGAAACAAAAATCGCGCCGTGGGCAATTTCGTCATTTTCGCGACGGTGTCGGAATCGGTTAAAATTTGATAGATTAATCGGACACAAATCGCTCCGGGGACAATTTCGTCATTTTTCGCGATGGTGTCGGAATGGGCTCAAATTTGACTGATTGATCAGAAAAAAATCGCGCCGGGGGAAATTTCGTCATTTTTCGCGATGGTGTCGGAATGGGCTCAAAGTTGACTGATCGATCAGAAACAAAAATCGCGCCGGGGGAAATTTCGTCATTTTTCGCGACGGTGTTGGAATGGGCAAAAATTTGATAGATTGATCGGAAGCAAAAATCGCGCCGGGGGCAATTTCTTGATTTTTCACGACGGTGTCGGAATCGGCTAAAATTTGACAGATTAATCGGAAACAAAATCGCGCCAGGGGCAATTTCGTCATTTTTCGCAACGGTGCCTTAATGGGATCAAATTAGACTAATTGAAGGGAAACAAAAATCGTGGCGGGGGCAATTTCATCATTTTTCACGACGGTGTCGGAATGGGCAAAAATTTGACAGATTGATCGGAAACAAAAATCGCGCCGGGGACAATTTCATCATTTTTCGCGACGGTGTCGGAATGGGCTAAAATTTGACTGATTGATCGGAAACAAAAATCACGCCGGGGGCAATTTCGACATTTTTCGTGACGGTGTTGGAATGGGCTAAAATTTGACAGGTTGATCGGAAACAAAAATCGCCCAAGCGGCAGTTTCGTCATTTTTTGCGACGGTGTCGGAATGGGCCAAAATTTGACTGATTGATTGGAAGCAAAAATCGCACCGAGGGAAATTCCTCATTTTTCGCAACGGGGTCGGAATGTGCTAAAATTTGACTGATTGATCGGAAACAAAAATCGCGCCGAGGGCAATTTCGTCATTTTTCGCGACGGGTCGGAATGGGCTGAAATTTGGCAGGTTGATAGGATACAGAAATCGTGCCGGGGGCAATTTCGTCATTTTTCGCGACGGGTCGGAATGGGCTGAAATTTGGCAGGTTGATAGGATACAGAAATCGTGCCGGGGGCAATTTCGTCATTTTTCGCGACGGGTCGGAATGGGCTGAAATTTGGCAGGTTGATAGGATACAGAAATCGTGCCGGGGGCAATTTCGTCATTTTTCGCGACGGGTCGGAATGGGCTGAAATTTGGCAGGTTGATAGGATACAGAAATCGTGCCGGGGGCAATTTCGTCATTTTTCGCGACGGGTCGGAATGGGCTGAAATTTGGCAGGTTGATAGGATACAGAAATCGTGCCGGGGGCAATTTCGTCATTTTTCGCGACGGGTCGGAATGGGCTGAAATTTGGCAGGTTGATAGGATACAGAAATCGTGCCGGGGGCAATTTCGTCATTTTTCGCGACGGGTCGGAATGGGCTGAAATTTGGCAGGTTGATAGGATACAGAAATCGTGCCGGGGGCAATTTCGTCATTTTTCGCGACGGGTCGGAATGGGCTGAAATTTGGCAGGTTGATAGGATACAGAAATCGTGCCGGGGGCAATTTCGTCATTTTTCGCGACGGTGTCGGAATGGGCTCAAATTTGACTGATTGATCGGAAACAAAAATCGCGCCGGGGACAATTTCGTCATTTTTCGCGATGGTGTCGGAATGGGCTCAAATTTGACTGATTGATCAGAAACAAAAATGGCGCCGGAGGAAATTTCGTCATTTTTCGCGACGGTGTTTGGATGGGCAAAAATTTGATAGATTGATCGGAAACAAAAATCGCGCCGGGGGCAATTTCGTGATATTTCGCGACGGTGTCGGAATCGGCTAAAATTTGATAGATTGAGCGGAAACAAAAATCGCGCCAGGGGCAATTTCGTCATTTTTCGCGACGGTGTCAAAATCGGCTAAAATTTGACAGATTAATCGGAAACAAAATCTCGCCGGGGGCAATTTCGTCATTTTTCGCAACGGTGCCTTAATGGGCTCAAATTAGACTAATTGATCGGAAACAAAAATCGTGGCGGGGGCAATTTCATCATTTTTCGCGACGGTGTCGGAATCGGCTAAAATTTGACGGATTGATCGGAAACAAAAATCGCGCCGAGGGCAATTTCGTCATTTTTCGCGACGATGGCGGAATGGGCCAAAATTTGACTGATTGATTGGAAGCAAAAATCGCACCGAGGGAAATTCCTCATTTTTCGCAACGTGTCGGAATGGGCTAAAATTTGACTGATTGATCGGAAATAAAAATCGCTCCGGGGGCAATTTCGTCAATTTTCGCGACGGTGTTGGAATGGGCTCAAATTTGACTGATTGATCGGAAACAAAAATCGCGCCGAGGGCAATTTCGTCATTTTTCGCGACGATGGCGGAATGGGCCAAAATTTGACTGATTGATTGGAAGCAAAAATCGCACCGAGGGAAATTCCTCATTTTTCGCAACGTGTCGGAATGGGCTAAAATTTGACTGATTGATCGGAAATAAAAATCGCTCCGGGGGCAATTTCGTCAATTTTCGCGACGGTGTTGGAATGGGCTCAAATTTGACTGATTGATCGGAAACAAAAATCGCGCCGAGGGCAATTTCGTCATTTTTCGCGACGATGGCGGAATGGGCCAAAATTTGACTGATTGATTGGAAGCAAAAATCGCACCGAGGGAAATTCCTCATTTTTCGCAACGTGTCGGAATGGGCTAAAATTTGACTGATTGATCGGAAATAAAAATCGCTCCGGGGGCAATTTCGTCAATTTTCGCGACGGTGTTGGAATGGGCTCAAATTTGACTGATTGATCGGAAACAAAAATCGCGCCGGGGGCAATTTCGACATTTTTCGTGACGGTGTTGGAATGGGCTAAAATTTGACAAGTTAATCGGAAACAAAAATCGCGCAAGGGGCAATTTCGTCATTTTTCGCGACGATGTCGGAATGGGCCAAAATTTGACTGATTGATTGGAAACAAAAATCGCGCCGGGGGCAATTTTGTCATCTTTCGCGAAGGTGTGGGAATGTGCAAAAATTTGACATATTGATAGGAAACAAAAATCGCGCCGAGGGCAATTTCGTCATTTTTCGCGACGGTGTCGGAATCGATTAAAATTTGACAGATTAATCGGAAACAAAAATCGCGCGGGGGGCAATTTCATCATTTTTCGCGACGGTGTCGGAATGGGCTAAAATTTGACTGATTGATCAGAAACAAAAATTGCGCCGAGGACAATTTCGTCATTTTTCGCGATGGTGTCGGAATGGGCTCAAATTCGACTGATTGATCAGAAACAAAAATCGCGCCGGAGGAAATTTCGTCATTTTTCGCGACGGTGTTTGGATGGTTAAAAATTTGATAGATTGATCGGAAACAAAAATCGCGCCGGGGGAAATTTCGTGATATTTCGCGACGGTGTCGGAATCGGCTAAAATTTGATTGTTTGAGCGGAAACAAAAATCGCGCGAGGGGCAATTTCGTCATTTTTCGCGACGGTGTCGAAATCGGCTAAAATTTGATAGATTAATCGGAAACAAAAATCGCGCCGGGGGCAATTTCGTCATTTTTCGTAATGGTGTCTTAATGGGCTCAAATTAGACTAATTGATCGGAAACAAAAATCGCGGCGGGGGCAATTTCATCATTTTTCACGACGGTATTGGAATGGACAAAAATTTGACGGATTGAACGGAAACGAAAATTGCGCCTGGGGCAATTTCATCATTTTTCTCGACGGTGTCTTAATGGGCTCAAATTTGACAGATTGATCGGAAACAAAAATCGCGCCGGGGGCAATTTCATTATTTTTTGAGACGGTGTTGGAATGGGCAAAAATTTGATAGATTGATCGGAAACAAAAATCGCGCCGGGGGCAATTTCGACATTTTTCGCGACGGTGTCGGAATCGGCTAAAATTTGATAGATTAATCGGAAACAAAAATCGCGTCGGGGGCAATTTCGTCATTTTTCGCGCCGATATCAAAATCGGCTAAGATTTGACTGATTAATCCGAAACAAAAATCGCGCCGGGGGCAATTTCGTCATTTTTCTCGACGGTGCCTTAATGGGCTAAAATTTGACAGATTGATCGGAAACAAAAATCGCGCCGGGGGCAATTTCGTCATTTTTCGCGACGATGTCGGAGTGGGCTAAAATTTGACCGACTCGTCATTTTTCGCGACGGTGTCGGAATGGGCTCAAATTTGACTTATTGATCGGAAACAAAAATCGCGCCGGGGCAATTTCGTCATTTTTCGCGACGGTGTCGGAATGGGCAAAAATTTGATAGATTGATCGGAAACAAAAATCGCGCCGGGGGAAATTTAGTCATTTTTCACTACGATGTCGGAATCGGCTAAAATTTGACAGATTAATCAGATACAAAAATCGCACCGGGGGCAACTTCATCATTTTTCGCGACGGTGCCAGAATGGGCTCAAATTTGACTGATTGGTCGGAAACAAAAATCGCACCGGGGACAATTTCGTCTTTTTTCGCGACGGTGTCGGAATGGGCTCAAATTTGACTGATTCATCGGAAGCAAAAATCGCGCCGGGGGCAATTTCGTCATTTTTCGCGACGGTGTCGGAATGAGCACAAATTTGACTGATTGATCGGAAACAAAAATCGCGCGCGGGGACAATTTCGTCACTTTTCACGACGGTGTCGAAATTGGCTAATTTTTGACAGATTGATGTGAAACAAAAATCGCGCCGGGGTCAATTTCGTCATTTTTCGCGACGGTGTCGGAATGGGCAAAAATTTGACAGATTGATCGGAAACAAAAATCACGCCGGGGGAAATTTCGTCATTTTTTGCGACGGTGTCGGAATCGGCTAAAATTTGACAGATTAATAGGAAACAAAAATCGCGCCGGGGGCAATTTCATCATTTTTTGCGACGGTGTCGGAATCGGCTAAAATTTGACAGATTAATCTTAAACAAAAATCGCGCCGGGGGGCAGTTTGGTCAATTTTCGCGACGGTGTTGGAATCGGCTTAAATTCGACTGATTGATCGGAAACAAATATCGCGTCGGGGGAAATTCCTCATTTTTCGCAACGGTGTCGGAATGGGCTAAAATTTGACTGATTGATGGGAAACAAAAATCGCGCCGGGTCAATTTCAATATTTTTTCGCGACGGTGTTGGAATGGGCTAAAATTTGACAGATTGATCGGAAACAAAAATCGCCCCGGGGGCAATTTCATCATTTTTGGCGACGGTGTCGGAATCGGCTAAAATTTGACTGATTGCTCTGAAACAAAAATCGCGCCGGGGGAAAGTCGGAATCGGCTCAAATTTGACTGATTGATCAGAAACAAAAATCGCTCCGGGGGTAATTTCGTCATTTTTCGCGACGGTGTTGGAATGGGCTCAAATTTGACTGATTGATCGGAAACAAAAATCGCGCCGGGGGCATTTTCGTCACTTTTCGCGACGGTGTCTTAATGGGCTCAAATTTGACAGATTGATGGGAAACAAAAATTGCGCCGGGGGCAATTTCGTCATTTTTTGCGACGGTGTCGGAATGGGCAAAAATTTGACAGATTGATCGGAAACAAAAATCGCGCCGGGGGCAATTTCGTCATTTTTCGCGATGGTGTCGGAATCGGCTAAAATTTGACAGATTAATCGGAAACAAAAATTGCGCCGGGGGCAATTTCGTCATTTTTTGCGACGGTGTCGGAATCGGCTAAAATTTGACAGATTAATCTTAAACAAAAATCTCGCCGGGGGCAGTTTGGTCATTTTTCGCGACGGTGTTGGAATGGTCTAAAATTTGACTGATTGATTGGAAACAAAAATCGCGCCGGGGGCAATTTCGTCATTTTTCGCGAAGGTGTGGGAATGTGCAAAAATATGACTGATTGATAGGAAACAAAAATCGCGCCGAGGGCAATTTCGTCATTTTTCGCGACAGTGTCGGAATCGATTAAAATTTGACAGACTAATCGGAAACAAAAATCGCGCCGGGGGCAATTTCGTCATTTTTCGAGACGGTGTCGGAATGGGCTAAAATTTGACTGATTGATCGGAAACAAAAATCGCGCTGGGGACAATTTCGTCATTTTTCGCGATGGTGTTGGAATGGGCAAAAATTTGATAGATTGATCGGAAACAAAAATCGCGCCGGGGGCAATTTCGTGATATTTCACGACGGTGTCGGAATCGGCTAAAATTTGATAGATTGAGCGGAAACAAAAATCGCGACGTGGGCAATTTCGTCATTTTTCGCGACGGTGTGGAAATCTGCTAAAATTTGATAGATTAATCGGAAACAAAAATCGGGCCGGGGGCAATTTCGTCATTTTTCGCGCCGGTGTCGAAATCTGCTAAAATTTGATAGATTAATCGGAAACAAAAATCGGGCCGGGGGCAATTTCGTCATTTTTCGCGCCGGTGTCGAAATCTGCTAAAATTTGATAGATTAATCGGAAACAAAAATCGGGCCGGGGGCAATTTCGTCATTTTTCGCGACGGGGTCGGAATCGGCTAAAATTTGACTGATTGATCGGAAACAAAAATCGCGCCGGGGACAATTTCGTCATTTTTCGCGATGGTGTTGGAATGGGCAAAAATTTGATAGATTGATCGGAAACAAAAATCGCCCCGAGGGCAATTTCGTGATATTTCACGACGGTGTCGGAATCGGCTAAAATTTGATAGATTGAGCGAAAACAAAAATCGCGACGGGGGCAATTTCGTCATTTTTCGCGACGGTGTGGAAATCTGCTAAAATTTGATAGATTGATCGGAAACAAAAATCGCGCCGGGGGCAATTTCGTCATTTTTCGCAACGGTGTCTTAATGGGCTCAAATTTGACAGATTGATCGGAAACAAAAATTGCGCCGGGGGCAATTTCGTCATTTTTCGCGACGATGTCGAAATCGGCTAAAATTTGATAGATTAATCGGAAACAAAAATCGCGTCGGGGGCAATTTCGTCATTTTTCGCGACGGTATCGAAATCGGCTAAAATTTGACTGATTAATCCGAAACAAACATCGCGCTGGGGGCAATTTCGTCCTTTTTCTCGACGGTGTCTTAATGGGCTCCAATTTGACTGATTGATCGGAAACAAAAATCGCGCCGGGGGCAATTTCGTCACTTTTCGAGACGGTGTCGGAATGGGCTAAAATTTGATAGGTTGATCGGAAACAATAATCGCGCAGGGTGCAACTTCGTCATTTTTTGCGACGGTGTCAAAATGGGCTAAAATTTGACTGATTGATCGGAAACAAAAATCGCGCCGAGGGAAATTTCTTCATTTTTCTCGACGGTGTTGGAATGGGCAAAAATTTGATTGATTGATCGGAAGCAAAAATCGCGCCGGGGGCAATTTCTTGATTTTTCACGACGGTGTCGGAATCGGCTAAAATTTGACAGATTAATCGGAAACAAAATCGCGCCGGGGGCAATTTCGTCATTTTTCGCAACGGTGCCTTAATGGGCTCAAATTAGACTAATTGATCGGAAACAAAAATCGTGGCGGGGGCAATTTCATCATTTTTCGCGACGGTGTTGGAATGGGCAAAAATTTGACAGATTGATTGGAAACAAAAATCGCGCCGGGGACAATTTCGTCATTTTTCGCGACGGTGTCGGAATGGGCTAAAATTTGACTGATTGATCGGAAACAAAAATCACGGCGGGGGAAATTTCGACATTTTTCGTGACGGTGTTGGAATGGGCTAAAATTTGACAGGTTGATCGGAAACATAAATCGCCCAAGGGGCAGTTTCGTCATTTTTCGCGACGGTGTTGGAATGGGCCAAAATTTGACTGATTGATTGGAAGCAAAAATCGCACCGAGGGAAATTCCTCATTTTTCGAAACGGGGTCGGAATGTGCTAAAATTTGACTGATTGATCGGAAACAAAAATCGCTCCGGGGGCAATTACGTCAATTTTCGCGACGGTGTTGGAATGGGCTCAAATTTGACTGATTGATCGGAAACAAAAATCGCGCCGGGGGCGTTTTCGTCATTTTTCGCGACGGTGTCGGAATGGGCTCAAATTTGACTGATTGATCGGAAACAAAAATCGCGCCGGGGACAATTTCGTCATTTTTCGCGACGGTGTAGGAATGGGCTAAAATTTGATAGGTTGATCGGAAACAATAATTGCGCAGGGGGCAATTTCGTCATTTTTTACGACGGTGTTGGAATGGGCTTAATTTGACTGATTGGTCGGAAACAAAAATCGCGCCGGGGGCAATTTCGACATTTTTCGTGACGGTGTTGGAATGGGCTAAAATTTGACAAGTTGATCGGAAACAAAAATTGCGCAAGGGGCAATTTCGTCATTTTTTGCGACGGTGTCGGAATGGGACAAAATTTGACTGATTGATTGGAAACAAAAATCGCGCCGGGGGCAATTTTGTCATTTTTCGCGAAGGTGTGGGAATGTGCAAAAATTTGACATATTGATAGGAAACAAAAATCGCGCCGAGGGCAATTTCGACATTTTTCGCGACGGTGTCTGAATGGGATGAAATTTGAGAGATTGATCGGAAACAAAAATCGCGTCGGGGGCAATTTCGTCATTTTTTGCGACGGTGTCGGAATGGGCCAAAATTTGACTGATTGATCGGAAACAAAAATCGCGCCGGGGGCAATTTCGTCATTTTTCGCGACGGTGTCGGAATGGGCTAAAATTTGACTGATTGATCGGAAACAAAAATCGCGCCGGGGACAATTTCGTCATTTTTCGCGATAGTGTTGGAATGGGCTCAAATTTGACTGATTGTTCAGAAACAAAAATCGCGCCGGAGGAAATTTCGTCATTTTTCGCGATGGTGTTTGGATGGGCAAAAATTTGATAGATTGATCGGAAACAAAAATCGCGCGCGGGGGCAATTTCGTGATATTTCGCGACGGTGTCGGAATCGGCTAAAATTTGATAGATTGAGCGGAAACAAAAATCGCGCCAGGGGCAATTTCGTCATTTTTCGCGACGGTGTCGAAATCGGCTAAAATTTGATAGATTAATCGGAAACAAAAATCGCGACGGG
>NW_019263375.1:0-1004 GCF_002742605.1 Olea europaea var. sylvestris
GGCCTCCGAATAATTAATTTTCGTATTAATTATGTCAGGTTGAAGATGTGTTGGACAGAAAATTAACAACGCAAAATTGCACCGGGGGCAATTTTGTCATTTGTCGCGGCGGTGTCGGAATGGGTCGAAATTTGGCAGGTTGATTGGAAACGGCCCGAGAAATTGGACTCGGGGCAAAGACTCGGGATCACAGGATTTTAGCCAAATTCCTTCGTTTATGCCTCCGAATAATTAATTTCCGTATTTATTACGTCAGGTCGAAAAAGTGTTGGACAGAAAAATAACAACGCAAGACCTCACCAGGGGCAATTTCGTCATTTGTCGCGATGGTGTCGAAATGGGCAGAAATTTGACAGGTAGATTGGAAACGGCTCCAGAAATCGTACTCAGAGCACAAACCCGGGATCACGGGATTTTTGACAATTTCCTTCGTTTAGGCCTCCGAATAATTAATTTCCGTATTAATTATGTGTTGGACAGAAAATTACCAACGTAAAATCGCACCAGGGGCAATTTTGTCATTTGTCGCGACTGTGTCGAAATGGGCCGAAATTTGGCAGGTTGATTGGAAACGACCCGAGAAATTGGACTCGGGGCACAGACCCTGGATGACGGGATTTTAGCCAAATTCCTTCGTTTAGGCCTTCGAATAAGTAATTTCCGTATTAATTATGCCAGGTTGAAGATGTGTTGGACAGAAAATTAACAACGCAAAATCGCACCGGGGGCAATTTTGTCATTTGTCGCAATGGTGTCGGAATGGGCTGAAATTTGGCAGGTTGATTGAAAACGAGCCGAGAAATTGGACTCGGGGCACAGACCCGGGATCACAGGATTTTAGCCAAATTTCTTCGTTTATGCCTCCGAATAATTAATTTTCATATTAATTATGTCAGGTCAAAGAAGTGTTGGACGGAAACATAACAACGCAAGACCGCACCAGGGGCAATTTCTTTATTTGTTGCGACGGTGTCGAAATGGGCCGAAATTTGGCAGGTGGATTG
>NW_019263375.1:10107-12806 GCF_002742605.1 Olea europaea var. sylvestris
CTAGGGGCAATTTTGTCATTTGTCGCGACGGTGTCGGAATGGGCCGAAATTTGGCAGCTACATTGGAAATGGCCCCAGAAATTTGACTCGGGGCACAAACCCGGGATCACGGGATTTTTGCCTAATTCCTTCGTTTAGGCCTTCGAATAATTAATTTCCGCATTAATTATGTCTGGTTGAAGATGTGTTGGACAGAAAATTAACAACGCAAAATCGCACCAGGGGCAATTTCTTCATTTCTCCTGACGGTGTTGGAATGGGCCGAAATTTGGCTGGTTGATTGGAAACGGCCCTAAAAATTGGACTCGGGGCACAAACCCGGGATCACGGGATTTTTGCCTAATTCCTTCGTTTAGGCCTTCGAATAATTAATTTTCGTATTAATTATGTCAGGTTGAAGAAGTGTTCGACAGAAAATTTACAACGTAAAACCGCAGCAGGGGTAATTTCGTCATTTGTCGCGACGCTGTTGAAATGGGTTGAAATTTGGTAGGTTGATTGGAAACGACTCCAAAAATTGGAGTCGGGGCACATACCCAAGATCTCGGGATTTTTGCCAAATTCCTCCGTTTAGGCCTTCGAATAATTAATTTTCGTATTATTTATGTCAGGTTGAAGATGTGTTGGATAGAAAATTAACAACGCAAAACCGCACCAGGGACAATTTCGTCATTTGTAGCGATGGTGTCGGAATGGTCCGAAATTTGGCAGGTTGATTGAAAACGTCCCCTGAAGATCACGGGATTTTAGCCAAATTCCTTCGTTTAGGCCTCCGAATACTTAATTTTCGTATTAATTGTGTTAGGTTGATCAAGTGTCGGACAGAAAATTAACAACGAAAAACCACACCATGGGCAATTTCGTCATTTGTTGCGATGGTATCGGAACGGGCCGAAATTTCGCAGGTTGATTAGAAATGGCCCCGAAAATTAGACTCGGGACACAAACTTGGGATTAAGGTTTTTAGCCAAATTTCTTCGTTTAGGCCTCCGAATAATTAATTTTCGTATTAATTATATCAGGTTAAAGATGTGTTGGACAGAAAATTAACAACGTAAAATCGCACTAGGGCCAATTTTGTCATTTGTCGCGACGGTGTCGGAATTGGCCGAAATTTGGCTTGTTGACTGGAAACGGCCGCAGAAATTGGACAAGGGGCAAAGACCCGGGATCACGAGATTTAAGCCAAATTCCTTCGTTTAGGCCTCCGAATAATTAATTTCCGTATTAATTATGTCAGGTTGAACAAGTGTTTGATAGAAAATTAACAAAGAAAAACCACACCAGGGGCAATTTCGTCATTTGTCGTGACGGTGTCGGAGTGAGCCGAAATTTGGTAGGTTGATTTGGAAACAGCCCCAGAAATTGGACTCGGGGCACAGACTCGGGATCATGGGATTTTAGCCAAATTCCTTCGTTTAGGCCTCCGAATAATTAATATCCGTATTAATTATGTCTGGTTGAAGATGTGTTGGACAGAAAATTAACAACGCAAAACCGCACCAGGGGCAATTTCGTCATTTTTTGCGACGGCGTCGGAATGGGCCAAAATTTAACATATTGATTGTAAACGGCCCCAGAAATTGGACACGGGGCAAAGACCCGGGATCATGGTATTTTAGCCAAATTCCTTCATTTAGGCCTCCGAATAATTAATTTTCGTATTAATTATGTCAGGTCGAACAAATGTTGGATAGAAAATTAACAACGAAAAATCGTACCAGGGGCAATTTCGTCATTTGTCACGACGGTGTCGGAATGGTCCGAAATTTGGCAAGTTGATTGGAAACGGCCTGAGAAATTAGACTCGAGGCACAGACCCGGGATCACGGAATTTATCCAACTTCCTTCGTTTTGGCCTCCGAACAATTAATTTCCGCATGAATTATGTCAGGTTGAAGATGTGTTGGATATAAAATTAGCAATGCAAAACCGCACCAGGGGCAATTTCGTCATTTGTCTCGACGGTGTCGGAATGACTCGGGGAACAGACTCGGGATCACGGGATTTTAGCCAAACTCCTTCGTTTAGGCCTCCGAATAATTAATTTCCGTATTAATTACGTCAGGTTGAAGAATTGTAGGATAGAAAATTAACATAGAAAAATAGCACCAGGCACAATTTCGTCATTTGTCGCGACGTTATTGAAGCTGGCTGAAATTTGGCAGGTTAATTGGAAATGGCCCAAGAAATTGGACTCGGGACACAAAGTCGTGATCACGGGGTTTTAGCCAAATTCATTCGTTTAGGCCTCCGAATAATTAATTTTCATATTAATTATGTCAGGTTGAAAAAGTGTTGGACAGAAAATTAACAACGCAAAATCGTACCAGGGGCAATTTCGTCATTTGTCGCGACGGTGTCAGAATGGGCCAAAATTTGGCAGGTTGAGTGGAAACGGCCCCAAGAATCGGAGTTGGGGCACAGATCCGAGATCTCATGATTTTAACCAAATTCCTACATTTAGGCTTCCGAATAATTTATTTCCGTATTAATTACGTCAGGTTGAAGAAGTGCTGGACAGAAAATTAAGAAAAGAAAAACTATACCAGGAGTAATTTTGTCATTTGTCGCGACGGTGTCGGAATGACTCGGGGCACAAACTCGGGATCACAAGATTTTAGCCAAATTCCTTCGTTTAGGCCTCCGAATAATTAATTTCCGTGTTAATTATGTCAGGTTGAAGAAGTGTTGGACAG
>NW_019263375.1:20147-25744 GCF_002742605.1 Olea europaea var. sylvestris
AATTTTGTCATTTGTCGCGACGGTGTCGGAATGGGCCAAAATTTGGTAGGTTGATTGGAAACGGCCCGAGAAATTGGACTCGGGGCATAGACCCGGGATCACGGGATTTTAACCAAATTCCATCGTTTAGGCCTCCGAATAATTAATTTTTGCATTAATTATGTCAGTTGAAGAACTGTTGGACAGAAAATTAACAACGCAAAACCGCACCAGGGGCAATTTTGTCATTTGTCGCGACGGTGTCGGAATGGGCCGAAATTTCGCAGGTTAATTGGAAACGGCCCCAGAAACTGGACTTGAGGCATAGACCTTAGATCTCAGGATTTTAGCCAAATTCCATCATTTAGGCCTTCGAATAATTAATTTTCGTCTTAATTATGTCAGGTTGAAGAAGTACTGGACAGAAAATTAGGAAAAGAAAAACTGCACCAAAGGTAATTTCGTCATTTGTCGCGACTGTGTCGGAATAGGCCGAAATTTACCGGGTTAATTGGAAACGGTCCCAAAAATTGGAGTTGGGGCCCAGCCCCGAGATCTCGAAGTTTTAGCCAAATTCCTTCATTTAGGCCTCTGAATAATTAATTTATTATTAATTATGTCAGGTTGAAGAAGTGTTGGACAGAAAATTAACAAAGAAAAATCGTACCAGGGGCAATTTCATAATTTGTGTCAACAGTGTCGGAATGGGCCGAAATTTGGCAGGTTGATTGGAAATGGCCCGAGAAATTAGACTAGGGGCACAGACCCGGGATCACGGGATTTTAGCCAAATTTCTCCGTTTAGGCCTCCGAATAATTAATTTCCACATTAATTATGTCAGGTTGAAGATGTGTTGGATAGAAAATTAACAACACAAAATCGCACCAAGGACAATTTTATCATTTGTCGCGATGGTGTCGGAATGGGCTGAAATTTGCAGGTTGATTGGAAATGGCCCCAGAAATTGGTCTCAGGGCACGGACCAGGGATCACGGGATTTTAGCCAAATTCTTTCGTTTAGGCCTCCAAATAATCGATTTCTGTATTAATTACGTCAGGTCGACGAAGTGTTGGACAGAAAATTAACAAAGAAAAATCGCGCCAAGGACAATTTCGTCATTTGTCGCGACGGTGTCAGAATTGGCCGAAATTTGGTAGGTTGATTAGAAACGACCCGAGAAATTTGATTCAGGGCACATACTTGGGATCACGAGATTTTAGACAAATTCCTTCGTTTAGGCCTCCGAATAATCAATTTTCGTATTAATTATGTCAGGTCGAAGAAGTGTTGGACCGAAAATTAACAAAGAAAAATCGCACCAAGGACAATTTCGTCATTCGTTGCGACGGTGTCGAAATGGGCTAAAATTTGGCAGGTTGATTGGAAAGGGCCCGAGAAATTGGATTCGGGAAACATACTCGGGATCACGGGATTTTAGCCAAATTCCTTCGTTTGGGCCTCCGAATAATTAATTTTCGTATTAATTATGCCAGGTTGAAGATGTGTTGGACATAAAATTAACAACACATAATCGCATCAGAGGCAATTTAGTCATTTGTCGCGACGGTGTCGGAATGGGTCGATATTTAGCAGGTTGATTGGAAACGGCCCCAAAAATTCAACTCGGGGCTCAGACCCGAGATCACGGGATTTTAGCCAAATTCCTTCGTTTAGGCCTTCGAATAATTAATTTCCGTATAATTATGTCAGGTTGAAGAAGTGTTTGAAGAAAATAAACAAAGAAAAACCGCACCAGGTGCAATTTCGTCATTTGTCGCGACGGTGTCGAAATGGGACGAAATTTGGCAGGTGGATTGGAAACGGCCCCAGAAATTGGACTCGGGCACATATCCGGGATCACGAGATTTTAGCTAGATTTCTTCATTTCGGCCTCCGAATAATTAATTTCCAGATTAATTATGTCAGGTTGAAGAATTGTTGGACAGAAAATTAACAAAGCAAAACCACACCAAGGGCAATTTTGTCATTTGTCGGGACAGTGTCGGAATGGGCAGCAATTTTGCAGGTTAATTGGAAACTGCCCCAAAAATTGGGCTCAGTGCATAGACCCGGGATCTCGAGATTTTAGCTAAATTCCTTCGTTTAGGCCTCCGAATAATTAATTTTCGTATCATTTATGCCAGGTTGAAGAAGTACTCGACGGAAAATTAAGAAAAGAAAAATCGCACCAAAGGCAATTTCGTCATTTGTCGCGTCGGTGTCGGAATGGGCCAAAATTTGGCAAGTTGATTGGAAACTGTCCCAAAAATTGGAGTCCGCACCTTGCCCCGAGATCTCGAGATTTTTGCCAAATTCCTTCGTTTAGGCCTCTGAATAATTAATTTTCGTATTAATTATGTCAGGTTGAAGAAGTGCTAGACACAAAATTAACAAAGAAAAACCACACAAGGGGCAATTTCGTAATTTGTCTCGATGGTGTCAGAATGGCCGAAATTTAGCAAGTTGATTGGAAACGGCTCGAGAAATTGGACTAGGGGCACAGACCTGGGATCACGGGATTTTTGCCAAATTTCTTCGTTTAGGCCTTCGAATAATTAATCTCCGTATTATTTATGTCAGGTTGAAGATGTGTTGGATAGAAAATTAACAACGCAAAACCGCACCAGGGGCAATTTTGTCATTTGTCGCGACTGTGTCGGAATGGGCTGAAATTTGGCAGGCTGATTGGAAATGGCCCCAGAAATTGGACTCAGGGCACAAACCCGGGATCATGGGATTTTAGCCAAATTCCTTCGTTTAGGCCTTCGAATAATCAATTTCCATATTAATTATGTCAGGTCGAAGAAGTGTTGGACAAAAACTTAAAAAAGAAAAACCGCACCAAGGACAATTTCATCATTTGTCGCGACGGTGTCGGAATGGGCCCAAATTTGGCAGGTTGATTGGAAACGGCCCGAGAAATTGGATTCGGGGCACATACCCGGGATCACGGGATTTTAGTCAAATTCCTTCGTTTAGGCCTCCGAATAATTAATTTCTGTATTAATTATGTCAGGTTGAAGATGTGTTGGACATAAAATTAACAACGCAAAACCTCATCAGTGGCAATTTCGTCATTTGTCGCGACAGTGTCAGCATGGGCCGATATTTGGCAGGTTGATTGAAAACGGCCCCAGAAATTCAACTCGAGGCACAGACTTGAGATACCGGGATTTTAGACAAATTCCTTCGTTTAGGCCTCTAAATTATGAATTTTCGCATTAATTATGTCAAGTTGAAGAAGTGTTGGACAGAAAATTAACAAAGAATAATCGCACCAGGCGCAATTTCGTCATTTGTTGCGACAGTGTCGAAATTGGCCGAAATTTGACAGGTTGATTGGAAACGGCCCCAGAAATTAGACTCGAGGCACAGATCCGGGATCACGGGATTTTTCCTAAATTCCTTCGTTTAGGCCTCCGAATAATTAATTTCCATATTAATTATGTCAGGTTGAAGAAGTGTTTGACAGAAAATTAACAAAGAAAAATCGGACCAAGGGCAATTTCGTTATTTGTCGTGATGGTGTCGAAATGGGCCAAAATTTGCCAGGTTGATTGGAAACGGCCCCAGAAATTGGACATAGGGCACAGACCCGGGATAATGGGATTTTAGCCGAATTCCTTCGTTTAGGCCTCTGAATAATTAATTTCCGTGTTTATTATGTCAGGTTGAAGAAGTGTTGGACAGAAAATTAACAAAGAAAAGTCGCACCAGGAGCAATTTCGTCATTTGTAGCGACGATGTTGGAATGGGCCGAAATTTGGCAGGTTGATTGGAAACGACCCTAGAAATTGGACTTAGGGCACAAGTCCGGGATCACGAGATTTTAGCCAAATTCCTTTGTTTAGGCCTTCGAATAATTAATTTACGTATTAATTATGTCAGGTTGAAGAAGTGTTGGACAGAAAATTAACAACGTAAAACCGCACAATGGGTAATTTTGTCATTTGTCGTGACAGTGTCGGAATGGGCCGAAATTTCGCAGGTTAATTGGAAACGGCCCCATAAATTGGACTCAGCGCATGGACCCCAGATCTCGGGATTTTAGCCAAATTCCTTTGTTTAAGCCTCTGAATAATTAATTTCCGTATTAATTATGTCAGGTTGAAGAAGTAATGGACAGAAAATTAAGAAAAGAAAAACCGCACCAAAGGCAATTTCGTCATTTGTCACGCCGATGTCGGAATGGGCCGAAATTTGGCAAGTTGATTGGAAACGGTCCCAAAAATTGGAGTCGGGTCCTAGCCCCAAGATCTCGAGATTTTAGCCAAATTCCTTCATTTAGGCCTCTGAATAATTAATTTTCATATTAATTATGTCAAGTTGAAGAAGTGTTGAACAGAAAATTAACGAAGAAAAACCGCACCAGGCGCAATTTCGTCATTTGTCGCGATGGTGTCGGAATGGGCCGAAATTTGGCAGGTCGATTGGAAACGGCCCAAGAAATTAGACTCGGGGAGCATACCCTAGATCATGGGATTTTAGCCAAATTCCTTCGTTTAGGCCTCACGAATAATTAATTTTCGTATTAATTATGTCAGGTTGAAGATGTGATGGGCAGAAATTTCGCAGGTTAATTGGAAACGGCCCCATAAATTGGACTCAGCGCATGGACCCCAGATCTCGGGATTTTAGCCAAATTCCTTTGTTTAAGCCTCTGAATAATTAATTTCCGTATTAATTATGTCAGGTTGAAGAAGTAATGGACAGAAAATTAAGAAAAGAAAAACCGCACCAAAGGCAATTTCGTCATTTGTCACGCCGATGTCGGAATGGGCCGAAATTTGGCAAGTTGATTGGAAACGGTCCCAAAAATTGGAGTCGGGTCCTAGCCCCAAGATCTCGAGATTTTAGCCAAATTCCTTCATTTAGGCCTCTGAATAATTAATTTTCATATTAATTATGTCAGGTTGAAGAAGTGTTGAACAGAAAATTAACGAAGAAAAACAGCACCAGGCGCAATTTCGTCATTTGTTGCGATGGTGTCGGAATGGGCCGAAATTTGGCAGGTCGATTGGAAACGGCCCAAGAAATTAGACTCGGGGAACATACCCTAGATCATGGGATTTTAGCCAAATTCCTTCGTTTAGGCCTCACGAATAATTAATTTTCGTATTAATTATGTCAGGTTGAAGAAGTGTTGGACTGAAAATTAACAACGCAAAACCGCACCAGGGCATTAATTATGTCAGGTTGAAGAAGTGTTGGACAGAAAATTAATAAAAAAAACAGCACCTGGGGCAATTTCGTCATTTGTCGCGACGGTGTCGGAATGAGTCGAAATTCGACAGGTTTATTGGAAACGGCCCCAGAAATTGGACTTGGGCACAGACCCGTGATCACAGGATTTTAGCCAAATTCCTTCGTTTAGGCCTCCGAATAATTTATTTTCGTATTAATATTGTCAAGTTGAAAAAGTGTTGGACAGAAAATTAATAAAAAAAACAGCACCTGGGGCAATTTCGTCATTTGTCGCGACGGTGTCGGAATGAGTCGAAATTCGACAGGTTTATTGGAAACGGCCCCAGAAATTGGACTTGGGCACAGACCCGTGATCACAGGATTTTAGCCAAATTCCTTCGTTTAGGCCTTCGAATAATTAATTTTCATATGA
>NW_019263375.1:31686-34962 GCF_002742605.1 Olea europaea var. sylvestris
TTAACAACGCACTAGGGGCAATTTTGTCATTTGTCGTGACGGCGTCGGAATGGGCCAAAATTTGGCAGGTTAATTGGAAACGTCCCCAGAAATTGGACTTAGGGCATAGACTCGAGATCTCGGGATTTTAGCCAAATTCCTTCGTTTAGGCCTCCGAATAATTAATTTTCGTATTAATTATGTCAGGTTGGAGACGTGCTGCACGAAAATTACGAAAAGAAAAATCGCACCAAAGGCAATTTTGTCATTTGTCGCGACGGTGTCGGATTGGACCGAAATTTGGCAGATTGATTGGAAACGGCCCCAAAAATTGGACTATGGGCATAGACCCGGGATCATGGGATTTTAGCCAAATTCCTTCATTTAGGCCTCCGAATAATTAATTTTCGTATTAATTATGCCAGGTTGAAGAAATGTTGGGCAGAAAATTAACAACACAAAATCGCACGAGGGGCAATTTTGTCATTTGTCACGACGGTGTCGAAATGGGCTGAACTTTCGTAGGTTGATTGGAAATAGCCCCAGAAAACTGGACTCAGGCCACAGATCGGAGATCTCAGGATTTTAGCCAAATTCCGTCGTTTAGGTCTCCGAATAATTAATTTTCATATTAATTATGTCAGGTTGAACAAGTGTTGGACAGTAAATTAACAAAAAAATAAGGCACCAGGGGCAATTTCGTCATTTGTCGCGACGGTGTCGGATTGGGCTGAAATTTGGCAGGTTGATTGGAAACAGCCCTAGAAATTGGACTCGGGGCACAGACCCGGGATCACGAGATTTTACCCAAATTCCTTCGTTTAGGCCTCTGAATAATTAATATCCGTATTAATAATGTCTGGTTGAAGAAGTGTCGGACNCGAAATTTGGCAGGTTCATTGGAAACGGCCCCAGAAATTGGACTATGGGAACAGACTCGGGATCACGGGTTCTAGCCAAACTCTTTCGTTTGGGCCTCCGAATAGTTAATTTCCTTATTAATAATGTCAGGTTGAAGAAGTGTTGGACAGAAAATTAACAAAGAAAAATCGCAACTAGTGCAATTTCGACATTTGTCGCGATGGTGTCGAAATGAGCCGAAATTTGGCAGGTTCATTGGAAACAGCCCCAGAAATTAGACTATTGGAACAGACTCGGGATCACGGGTTCTAGCCAAACTCCTTCGTTTAGGCCTCCGAATAGTTAATTTCCTTATTAATAATGTCAGGTTGAAGAAATGTTGGACAGAAAATTAACAATGCAAAACCGCACCAGGGGTAATTTTGTCATTTGTCACGACGTTGTCGAAATGGGCCGAAATTTTACAGGTTGATTGATAATGCCCCAGAAATTGGACTCGGGCCACAGACCCGAGATCTCAGGATTTTAGCCAAATTCCTTCTTTTAGGCCTCCGAATAATTAATTTCCGTATTAATTATGTCAGGTTGAAAAAGTGTTGGACAATAAGCTAACAAAAGAAAAACCACGCTAGGGGCAATTTCGTCTTTTGTCGTGACGATGTCGGATTGGGCCAAAATTTGGCTGGTTGATTGGAAATGACCCGAGAAATTGGACTCGGGGCACATACCCGGGATCACGGTATTTTAGCTAAATTCCTTCGTTTTGGCCTCCGAATAATTAATTTCCGCATTAATTATGTCAGGTTGAAGATGTGTTGGATAGAAAATTAACAACGCAAAATCGCACCAGGGGCAATTTCGTCATTTGTCGCGACGGCGTCGGAATGGGCAAAAATTTGTTCAGGTTGATTGGAAACTACCCCAGAAATTGGACGCGAGGCAAAGACCCGGGATCACGGGATTTTAGCCAAATTCCTTCGTTTAGGCCTCCGTATAATTAATTTTCGTATTAATTATGTCAGGTTGAACAAGTGTTGAACAGAAAATTAACAAAGAAAGATCGCACCTGGTGAAATTTCGTCATTTGCCGCGACGGTGTCAAAATGGGAGGAAATTTGGCAGGTTAATTGGAAACAGCCACTGAAATTGGACTATGGGCACCGACCCGGGTTCATGGGATTTTAGCCAAACTCCTTCGTTTAGGCCTCCAAATAGTTAATTTCCGTATTAATTACGTCAGGTTAAAGAAGTGATGTACAGGAAATTACCAACGCAAAATCGCACCAGGGCTAATTTCGTCATTTGTCGCGGCGGTGTCGGAATGGGCCGAAATTTGGCAGGTTGATTGGAAATGGCCCCAAAAATTGGACTTGGGGCGCAGACCCGGTATCACGGGATTTTAGCCAAAGTCCTTCGTTTAGGCCTTCGAATAATCAATTTTCATATTAATTTTGTCAGGTTGAAGAAGTGTTGGACAGAAAATTAAGAAAAGAAAAACCGCACCAAAGGAAATTTCGTCATTTGTCGCGACGGTGTCAGATTGGGCCAAAATTTGGCAGGTTGATTAGAAACAGCCCGAGAAATTGGACTCTGGGCACGGACCCGGGATCACGGGATTTTACCTAAATTCCTTCGTTTAGGCCTCCGAATAATTAATTTTTGTATTAATAATGTCAGGTTGAAGAAGTGTCGGACAGAAAATTAACAACGCAAAACCGCACAGGGGCAATTTTGTCATTTGTCGGGACGGTGTCAGAATGGGCCAAAATTTCGCAGGTTAATTCGAATTGGCCCCAGAAATTGGACTCAGGGCATAGACCCAAGATCTCGGGATTTTAGCCAAATTTATTCATTAGGCCCTGAATAATTAATTTCCGTATTAATTATGTCAGGTTGAAGAAGTGCAGGACAGAAAATTAAGAAAAGAAAATTCGCACCAGGGGCTATTTCGACATTTGTCGCAATGTTGTTGGAATGGGCCGAAATTTAGCAGGTTGATTGGAAACGGCTCGAGAAATTGGACCCGGGGCACATACCCAGGATCACGGGATTTTTGCCAAATTCCTTCGTTTAGGCCTCCGAATAATTAATTTTCGTATTAATTATGTCAGGTTGAAGAAGTGCTGGACAGAAAATTAAGAAAAGAAAAACCACACCAAGGCAATTTGGTCATTTGTCGCGACGGTGTCGAAATTGGCCGAAATTTGGCAGGTTGATTGGAAACGGCCTCAAAAATTGAAGTCGGGGCACAGACCCGAGATCTCGAGATTTTAGCCAAATTCCTTCATTTAGGCCGCTGAATAATTAATTTTCTTAATAATAATATCTGGTTGAAGACGTGTTGGACAGAAACTTAACAACGCACTAGGGGCAATTTTGTCATTTGTCGTGACGGCGTCGGAATGGGCCAAAATTTGGCAGGTTAATTGGAAACGT
>NW_019263375.1:42302-48807 GCF_002742605.1 Olea europaea var. sylvestris
CACAGACCCGGGATCACGGGATTTTAGCCAAATTCCTTCATTTAGGCCTCCGAATAATTAATTTCCATATTAATTATGTCAGGCCGAAGAAATGTAGGATAGAAAATTAATAACGTAAAGCCGTACCAAGGGCAATTTTGTCATTTATCGCAATGGTGTCGAAATGGGCTGAAATTTCGCAGGTTGGTTGGAAACGGCCCTAGAAATTGGACTCGGGCCATAGATCCGAGATCTCATAATTTTAGCCAAATTCCTTCTTTAGGCCTCCGAATAATTAATTTCTATATTAATTACGTTAGGTTGAAGAAGTGCTGGACAGAAAATTAAGAAAAGAAAAACCGCACCTGGGGCTAATTCGACATTTGTCGCGACGGTGTCGGAATGGGCTGAAATTTCGCAGGTTGATTGGAAATGGCCCGAGAAATTGGACTCGGGGCACATACTCGGGATCACGGGATTTTAGCTAAATTTCTTCGTTTAGGCCTCCGAATAATTAATTTCCATATTAATTATGTCAGGTTGAAGATGTGTTGGGCAGAAAATTAACAACGTTAAATCGCACCAGGGGCAATTTCATCATTTGTCGCGACGGTGTCGGAATGGGTCGAGATTTGACAGGTTGATTGGAAATGGCCCCAAAAATTGGACCCGGGGCAAAGACCCGGGATCAAGGGATTTTAGCTAAATTCCTTCGTTTAGGCCTCTGAATAATTAATTTCTGTATTAATTATGTCTGGTTGAAGAAATGTTGAACAGAAAATTAACAAAGAAAGACCGCACCTGGGGCAATTTCGTAATTTGTCGCGACGGTGTCGAAATGGACTGAAATTTGGCAGGTTGATTGGAAACCGCCCCAGAAATTGTACTATGGGCACAAACCCGGGCTCACGGGATTTTAGCCAAATTCCTTCATTTAAGCCTTCGAATAATTAATTTTGGTATTAATTATGTCAGGTTGAAGAAATGTTGGACAAAAAATTAACAACGTAAAACCGTACCAGGGGCAATTTTGTAATTTGTCGCGACGTTGTAGAAATGGGCCGAAATTTCGCAGGTTGATTGGAAACGGCCCAGAAATAGGACTCGGGCCATAGACCCGAGATCTCGGGATTTAAGGCAAATTCCGTCGTTAGGCCCCCGAATAATTAATTTACGTATTAATTATGTCAGGTTGAAGAAGTGCTAGACAGAAAATTAAGAAAAGAAAAATCGCACCAAGGGCTATTTCGACATTTGTCGCGACGGTGTCGGAATGGGCCGAAATTTCGCAGGTTGATTGGAACCGGCTCGAGAAATTGGACTCGGGGCACATACTTGGGATCACGGGATTTTAGCCAAATTCCTTCGTTTAGGCCTTCGAATAATTAATTTCCGTATTAATTATGTCAGGTTGAAGAAGTGCTAGACAGAAAATTAAGAAAAGAATAACTGTACCAGGGGCTATTTCGACATTTGTCGCGACGGTGTCGAAATGGGCCAAAATTTGGCACGTTGATTGGAAACGGCTCGAGAAATTGGACTCGGGGCACATACTCGGGATCACGGAATTTTAGCCAAATTCCTTCGTTTAGGCCTCCGAATAATTAATTTCCGTATTAATTATGTCAGGTTGAAGATGTGCTAGGTAGAAAATTAACAACGCAAAACCGTACCAGGGGCAATTACGTCATTTGTTGATATAGTGTCGAAATGGGCAGAAATTTGGCAGGTCGATTGGAAACGGCCCCAGAAATTGGACACGGGGCAAAGACCCAAGATCACGGGATTTTAGCCAAATTCCTTCATTTAGGCCTCTGAATAATTAATTTTCGTATTAATTATGTTAGGTTGAGCAAGTGTTGGACAGAAAATTAACAACACAAAACCGCACCGGGGCAATTTTGTCATTTGTCGTGACGGTGTTGGAATGGGTCAAAATTTCGCAGGTTAATTGGAAACGGCCCCAGAAATTGGACTCAGGGCATAGACCCGAGATCTCGGGATTTTAGCCAAATTCCTTCGTTAAGGCCTCCAAATAATTAATTTTCATTTTAATTATGTCAAGTTGAAGAAGTGCTGGACAGAAAATTAAGAAAAGAAAAATCGCACCAAAGGCAATTTCGTCATTTGTCGCAACGGTGTCGGAATGGGCTAAAATTTGGCAGGTTTACTGGAAACGGCCCCAAAAATTGGACTATGGGCACAGATCCGGGATGACGAGATTTTAGGCAAAGTCCTTCGTCTAGGCCTCCGAATAATTAATTTCCACATTAATTATGTCCGGTTGAAGAAATGTTGGACAGAAAATTAACAACGCAAAACCGCACTAGGGTCAATTTTGTCATTTGTCGCGACGGTGTCGAAATGGGCTGAAATTTCGCAGGTTGATAGGAAACGGCCCTAAAAATTGGACTCGGGCCATAGACCCGAGATCTCGAGATTTTAGCCAAATTTCTTCATTAGGCCTCCGAATAATTAATTTCCATACTAATTATGTCAGGTTGAAGAAGTGTTGGACAAAAAATTAAGAAAAGAAAAACTGCACCAAAGGCAATTTCATCATTTGTCGCGACGGTGTCGGAATGGGCCGAAATTTAGCAGGTTGATTGGAAATGGCCCCAAAAATTGGACTATAGGCACAGACCCAGGATCATGGGATTTTAGCCAAATTCCTTCATTTAGGCCTCCGAATAATTAATTTTCATATTAATTATGTCAGGTTGAAGAAATGTTGGACTGAAAATTTACAACGCAAAATTGCACCAAGGGCAATTTTGTCATTTGTCGCGACGGTGTCGAAATGGGCTGAAATTTAGCAGGTTGATTGGAAACGGCCCCAGAAATTGGACTATGTGCACAGACCCGGGATCACAGGATTTTAGCCAAATTCGTTCGTTTAGGCCTCTGAATAATTAATTTCTGTATTGATTATGTCAGGTTGAAGAAATGTTGGACAGAAAACTAACAACGTAAAACTGCACCAGGGGCGATTTTGTCATTTGTCGTGACGGTGTCGAAATGGGCCGAAATTTCGTTGGTTTATTGGAAAGGGCCCCAAAAATTGGACTCGGGCCATGGACCCGAGATCTCAGGATTTTAGTCAAATTCCTTCATTAGGCCTCCAAATAATTAATTTTCGACTTAATTATGTAAGGTTGAAGAAGCACTAGACGAAGAATTAAGAAAAGAAAAACTGCACCAGCAGCTATTTCGACATTTGTCGCGATGGTGTAGGAATGGGCCGAAATTTGGCAGGTTGATAGGAAACGGCTCGAGAAATTGGACTCCGGGCACATACTCAGGATCACAGGATTTTAGCCAAATTCCTTCGTTTAGGCCTCCGAATAATTAATTTCCATATTAATTTTGTCAGGTTGAAGATGTGTTGGACAAAAAATTAACAACGCAAAGCCGTACCAGGGGCAATTTCGTCATTTGTCGCAACGGTGCCGGAATGGGCCGAAATTTGGCAGGTTGATTGGAAACGGCCCCAGAAATTGGACACGGGGCAAAGACCCGAGATCATGGGATTTTAGCCAAATTCCTTCGTTTAGGCCTTCAAATAATTAATTTCCGTATTAACAATGTCAGGTTGAAGAAGTGTTGGACAGAAAATTAACAACACAAAATCGCACCAGGGGCAATTTTGTAATTTGTCGTGATGGTGTCGGAACGGGCCAAAATTTCGCAGGTTAGTAGGAAACGGCCCCAGAAATTGAACTCAGGGCATAGACCCGAGATCTTGGGACTTTAGCCAAATTCCTTCGTTTAGGCCTCCGAATAATTAATTTTCGTATTAATTATGTTAGGTTGAAGAAGCGCTGGACAGAAAATTAAGAAAAGAAAAATCGCACCAAAGGCAATTTCGTCATTTGTCGCGACGTTGTCAGAATAGGCCGAAATTTGGCAGGTTGATTGGAAACGGCCCCAAAAATTGGAGTCGAGGAACAGACCTGAGATCTCGAGATTTTAGCCAAATTCCTTCATTTAGGCCTCCGAATAATTAATTTCCGTATTAATAATGTCAGGTTGAAGAAGTGTTGGACAGAAAATTAACAACGCAAAACCGCACTAGGGGCAATTTTGTCATTTGTCGTGACGGTGTCAGAATGGGCCAAAATTTCGCAGGTTAATTTGAAACGGCCCCAGAAATTGGACTTGGGGCATAGACCTGAGATCTCGGGATTTTAGCCAAATTCCTTCGTTTAGGCCTCCGATTAATTAATTTTCGTGTTAATTATGTCAGGTTGAAGAAGTGCTGGACAAAAATTAAGAAATGAAAAACCGCACCAAAGGCCATTTCGTAATTTGTCACGATGATGTCGGAATGGGTCGAAATTTTGCAACCCGGGATCACGGGATTTTAGCCAAATTCCTTCATTTAGGCCTCCGAATAATTAATTTTCGTATTAATTATGTTAGGTTTCAGAAATGTTGGACAGAAAATTAACAACGCAAAATCGCACCAGGGGTAATTTTATCATTTGTCGTGATGGTGTCGAAATGGTCCAAAATTTCGTAGGTTGATTGGAAACGGCCCCCGAAATTTGACTCGGGCCATAGACCCGAAATCTCGGGATTTTAGCCAAATTCCTTTGTTTAGGCCTCCGAATAATTTATTTTCGCATTAATTATGTCAGGTTGAAGAAGTGTTGGACAGAAAATTAACAACGCAAAACCGCACCAGGGGCAATTTTGTCATTTATCGTGACGGTGTCGGAATGGGCCAAAATTTCACAGGTTAATTGGAAACGGCCTCAGAAATTGGACTCAGGACATAGACCCGAGTTCTCGAGATTTTAGACAAATTCCATCGTTTAGGCCTCCGAATAATTAATTTTCGTTTTAATTATGTCAGGTTGAAGAAGTGCTGGACAGAAAATTAAGAAAAGAAAAACCGCACCAAAGGCAATTTCGTCATTTCTCGCGACAGTATCAAAATGGGCCGAAATTTGGCAGGTTGATTGGTAACGGCCCCAGAAATTGGACTTTGGGCACAGACCCGGGAACACGGGATTTTAGCCAAATTCCTTCGTTTAGGCCTCCGAATAATTAATTTTTGCATTAATTATGTCAGGTTGAAGAAATGTTGGACAGAAAATTAACAACGCAAAGCCGCACCAGGGGCAATTTTTTCATTTGTCGCGACGGTGTCGAAATGGACCGAAATTTAGCAGGTTGATTGGAAATGGCCCCAGAATTTGGACTTTGGCCATAGACCCGAGCTCTTAGAATTTTAGACAAATTCCTTCATTAGGCCTACGAATAATTAATTTACATATTAATTATGTCAGGTTGAAGAAATGATGGATAGAAAATTAAGAAAAGAAAAATTGCACTATGGGCTATTTTGACATTTGTCGCGACGGTGTCGGAATGGGCCGAAATTTGGCAGGTTGATTGGAAACGGCCCCAAAAATTGGAGTCAAGGAACAGACCTGAGATCTCGAGATTTTAGCCAAATTCCTTCGTTTAGGCCTCCGAATAATTAATTTCCGTATTAATTATGTCAGGTTGAAGATGTGTTGGACAGAAAATTAACAACGCAAAGCCGTACCAGGGACAATTTCGTCATTTGTCGCGATGGTGCCGGAATGGGCCGAAATTTGGCAAGTTGATTGGAAACGGCCCCAAAAATTGGACACGGGGCAAAGACCTGAGATCACAGGTTTTTAGCCAAATTCCTTCGTTTAGCCCTCCGAATAATTAATTTTCGTATTAATTATGTCAGGTTGAACAAGTGTTGGATAGAAAATTAACAAAGAAAAACCGCACTAGGGCAATTTCGTCATTCATCGCGAAGGTGTCAAAATGGGCTGAAATTTGACAGGTTGATTGGAAACGGTCCGAGAAATTGGACTCGGGGCACAGACTCGGGTTCACGGGATTTTAGCTAAATTCCTTCGTTTAGGCCTCCGAATAATTAATTTCTGTATTAATTATGTCACGTTGAAGAAATGCTGGACAGAAAATTAACCACGCAAAACCGCACCAAGGGCAATTTTGTCATTTGTCGTGACGGTGTCGAAATGGGCCACAATTTCGCAGTTTAACTGGAAATGGCCCCAGAAATTAGACTCAAAACATAGACCCGAGATCTTGAGATTTTAGCCAAATTCCTTCGTTTGGGCCTCGGAATAATTAATTTTCATTTTAATTATGTCAGGTTGAAGAAGTGCTGGACAAAAAATTAAGAAAAGAAAAACCGCACTAAATGCAATTTCATCATTTGTCGCGACCATGTCGGAATGGGCCGAAATTTGGCAGGTTGATTGGATACGGCCCCCGAAATTGGACTATGGGCACAGACCCGGGATCACAGGATTTTTGCCAAATTCCTTCGTTTAGGCCACCGAATAATTAATTTTCGTATTAATTATGTCAGGTTGAGGATGTGTTGGACTGAAAATTAACAACGCAAAATCGTACCAGGAGTAATTTTATCATTCGTCGTGACGGTGTCGGAATGGGCCGAAATTTGGCAGGTTGATTGGAAACTGCCCCAGTAATTGGACGCGGGGCAAAG
>NW_019263375.1:52431-53459 GCF_002742605.1 Olea europaea var. sylvestris
CCCGAGAAATTGGACTAGGGGCACAGACTCGGGATCACGAGATTTTTGCCAAATTCCTTCGTTTAGGCCTCCGAATAATTAATTTTCGTATTAATAATGTCAGGTTAAAGAAGTGTTGGACAGAAAGTTGACAACGCAAAATTGCACTAGGAGCAATTTTGTCATTTGTCGTGACAGTGTCGGAATGGGCCAAAATTTCATAGGTTAATTGGAAACGACCCCAGAAATTGGACTCAGGGCATAGACCCAAGATCTCGGGATTTTAGCCAAATTCCTTCGTTTAGGCCTCCGAATAATTAATTTCCGCATTAATTATGTCAGGTTTAAGATGTATTGTACAGAAAAATAACAATGAAAAATCGCACCAAAGGCAATTTTGTCATTTGTTGCGACAATGTCGAAATGGGCTGAAATGTGGCAGGTTGATTGAAAATGGCCCCAAAAATTGGACTTGGGGCACAGACCCGGGATCTCGGGATTTTAGCCAAATTCCTTCGGCTAGGCCACCGAATAATTAATTTCCGTATTAATTATGTCAAGTTGAAGAAGTTTTGGACAGAAAATTAAAAAAGAAAAATCGCACCAAGGACAATTTCGTCATTTGTCGCGACGGTGTCAGAATGCGCCCAAATTTGGCAGGTTGATTAGAAATGGCCCGAGAAATTGGACTCGGGGCACATACCCGGGATCACGGGATTTTAGCCAAATTCCTTCATCTAGGGATCCGAATAATTAATTTTCGTATTAATTATGTCAGGTTGAAAATGTGTTGGACAGAAAATTAATAACGCAAAACCGCACCAGGGGTAATTTCGTCTTTTGTCACGACGGTGTCGGAATGGGCCGAAATTTGGCAGGTTGAATGGAAATGACCCCAGAAATTGGACTCAGGGGATCGTGGGATTTTAGCCAAATTCCTTCATTTAGGCCTCCGAATAATTAATTTCTGTATTAATTATGTCAGGTTGAACAAGTGTTGGACAGAAAATTAACAAAGAAAAACTGCACCAGGGGTGTCGGAATGGGCC
>NW_019263375.1:61630-66763 GCF_002742605.1 Olea europaea var. sylvestris
GACGGTGTCGGAATGGGCTGAAATTTGGCAGGTTGATTGGAAATGGCCCTGAAAATTGGACTCGGGGCACAGACCCGGGATCATGGGGTTTTAGCCAAATTCCTTCGTTTAGGCCTCCGAATAATTAGTTTCCGTATTAATTATGTGAGGTTGATGAAGTGTTGGACAGAAAATTAACAAAGAAAAACCACACCAGGGATAATTTCGTCATTGGTCGCGATGGTGTTGGAATGGACCGAAATTTGGCAGGTTGATTGGAAACGGCCCCAAAAATTGGACTCAAGGCACAGACCTGGGATCACGGGATTTTACCCAAATTCCTTCGTTTAGGCCTCCGAATAATTAATTTTCGTATTAATTATGTCAGGTTGAATAAGTGTTGAACAGAAAATTAACAAAGAAAAACCGCAGCAGGGGCAATTTCGTCATTTGTCGCGACGGTGTCGGAATGGACCGAAATTTCGCAGGTTAATTTGAAAACGCCCTAAAAATTGGACTTGGGGTATAGACCCGAGACCTTGGGATTTTAGCCAAATTCCTTCGTTAAGACCTCCGAATAATTAATTTCTGTATTAATTATGTCAGGTTGAAGAAGTGCTGGCTGAAAATTAAGAAAAGAAAAACTGCACCAGGGGCAATTTCGTCATTTTTCGCGACGGTGTCGGAATGGGCGAAAATTTGGCAGGTTGATTGGAAACGGCGCGAGATAATTGGACTCGGGGCACATACCCGGGATCACGGGATTTTAGCCAAATTCCGTCATTTAGGCCTCCGAATAATTAACATCTGTATTAATTATGCTAGGTTGAAGATGTGTTGGACAGAAAATTAACATAGAAAAAAAGCAGCACTGGGGGCAGTTTCGTCATTTCTCGCGACGGTGTTGGAATGGGACTAAATTTGGCAGGTTAATTTGAAAAGGCCCTAAAAATTGGACTTGGGGTATTGACCCGAGACCTTGGGATTTTTAGCCAAATTCCTTCGTTTAGACCTCCAAATAATTAATTTCCGTATTAATTATGTCAGATTGAAGAAGTGCTGGCTGAAAATTAAGAAAAGAAAAACTGCACCAGGGGCAATTTCGTCATTTGTCGCAACGGTGTCGGAATGGGCGGAAATTTGGCAGGTTGATTGGAAACGGCGCGAGATAATTGGACTCGGGGCACATACCCGGGATCACGGGATTTTAGCCAAATTCCTTCGTTTAGGCCTCCGAATAATTAACATCTGTATTAATTATGCCAGGTTGAAGATGTGTTGGACAGAAAATTAACAAAGAAAAAAAGCAGCACTGGGGACAGTTTCGTCATTTGTCGCGACGGTGTTGGAATGGGACTAAATTTGGCACGTTAATTGGAAACGGCCCCAAAAATTGGACTCCGGGCGTAGACCCGGGACCACGGGATTTTTGCCTAATTCCTTCGTTTAAGGCTCTGAATAATTAATTTTCGTATTAACTATGTTAGGTTGAAGAAGTGTTGGACAGAAAATTAACAAGGCAAAACCGAACCAGGGGCGGTTTTTTCATTTGCCATGACGGTGTTGGAATGGGCAGAAATTTCGCTGGTTGATTAGAAACGGCCCCAGAAATTGGACTCAGGGCATAGACCTGAGATCTCGGGATTTTAGCCAAATTCCTTCGTTTGGGCCGTCGAATAATTAATTTCCATAGTAATTATTTCAGGTTGAAGAAGTGCTGGACAGAAAATTAAGAAAAGAAAAATCGCACCAAGGGCAATTTTGTCATTTGTCGCGACGGTGTCGGAATGGGCCAAAATTTGGCAGGTTGATTGGAAACGGCTCGAGAAATTGGACTCATGGCACATACCCGGAATCACGGGATTTTAGCCAAATTCCTTTGTTTAGGCCTCCGAATAATTAATTTCCGTATTAATTATGTCAGATTGAAGCCGCACCAGGGGCAATTTCGTCATTTGTTTCGACGGTGTCGGAATGGGCCGAAATTTGACAAGTTGATTGGAAATGGCCCCAGAAATTGGAGTCGGGGCAAACCCAGGATCACGGGATTTTAGCCAAATTCCTTTGTTTAGACCTCCGAATAATTAATTCCCGAATTAATTATGTTAGGTTGAAGATGTGTTGGACCAAAAATTAAGAACGCAAAATCGTACTTGGGGAAATTTCGTCATTCGTCGCGACGGTGTCGGAATGGGCCGAAATTCGGCAGGTTGATTGAAAACGGCCCGAGAAATTGGACTCGGGGCACAAACCCGGGATCACGGGATTTTAGCCAAATTCCTTCATTTAGCCCTCCAAATAATTAATTTCCGTATTAATTATGTCAAGTTGAAGATATGTTGGACAGGAAATTAACAACGTAAAATCACACCAGGGGCAATTTCGTCATTTGTCACGACGTTATCTGAATGGGCCGAAATTTGGCAAGTTGAATGGAAATAGCCCGAGAAATTGAACTCGGGGTACAGACCCGGGATCACGGGATTTTAGCCAAATTCCTTCGTTTAGGCCTCCGAATAATTAATTTACATATAACTTATGTTAGGTTGAAGAAGTGTAGGACAGAAAATTAACAAAGAAAAATCGCACCAGGGGCAATTTCGTCATTTGTCGCGACAGTGTCGGAATGGGTCGAAATTTGGCAGGTTGATTGGAAACGACCCCAGAAATTGGACTTAGGGCACAGAACTGGGATCACGGGATTTTAACCAAATTCCTTCGTTTAGGCCTCCGAATAATTAATTTCTGTATTAATTATGTCAGGTTGAAGATGTGTTGAACAGAAAATTAACAAAGAATAACCGATGCAGTGGCAATTTCGTCATTTTTCGCGACGGTGTCGAATGGGCAGAAATTTGGCAGGTTGATTGGAAACGGCCCCAGGAATTGGACTCGGGGCATAGATCCGGGATCACAGGATTTTAACCTAATTCCTTCGTTTAAGCCTCTGAATAATTAATTTTCGTATTAATTATGTTAGGTTGAAGAAGTGTTGGACAGAAAATTAACAACGTAAAACCGCACCAAGGGCAATTTTTTCATTTGTCGCGACGGTGTTCGAATGGGACGAAATTTGGCTAAATTTAGTCATTTGTCGCGACGGTGTCGGGATGGGCCGAAATTTGGCAGGTTGATTGGAAATGGCCTGAGAAATTGGACTCGGGGCACATACCCAGGATCATGGGATTTTAGCCAAATTCCTTCGTTTAGGCCTCCGAATAATTAATTTCTGTGTTAATTATGTCAGGTTGAAGATGTGTTGGACAGAAAATTAACAAAGAAAAACAGCTAAAGGGGCAATTTTGTCATTTGTCGCGACGATGTCGGAATGGGCCGAAATTTGGCAGGTTGATTGGAAACGGCCCCAGAAATTGGACTTGGGGCACAGACCTGGGATCACTGGATTTTAGCCTAATTCCTTCGTTTTAGCCTCTGAATAATTAATTTCCGTATTAGTTATGTTAAGTTGAAGAAGTGCTGGACCAAAAATTAAGAAAAGAAAAATAGCACCAGGGGGAATTTCGTCATTTGTCGAGACGGTGTCAGAATGGGCCGAAATTTGGCAAGTTGATTGGAAACGGCCCGAGAAATTGGACTCGGGGCACATACCTGGGATCACGGGATTTTAGCCAAATTCCTTCATTTAGGCCTCCGAATAATTAATTTACGTATTACTTATGTTAGGTTGAAGAAGTGTAGGACAGAAAATTAACAAAGAAAAATCGCACCAGGGGCAATTTCGTCATTTGTCGCGACAGTGTCGGAATGGGCCGAAATTTGGCAGGTTGATTGGAAACGACCCCAAAAATTGGACTTAGGGCACAGAACTGGGATCACGGGATTTTAACCAAATTCCTTCGTTTAGGCCTCCGAATAATTAATTTCTGTATTAATTATGTCAGGTTGAAGATGTGTTGGACAGAAAATTAACAAAGAATAACCGATCCACTGGCAATTTCTTCATTTTTCGCGACGGTGTCGGAATGGGCAGAAATTTGGCAGGTTGATTGGAAACAGCCCCAGGAATTGGACTCGGGGCATAGATCCGGGATCACAGGATTTTAGCCTAATTCCTTCGTTTAAGCCTCTGAATAATTAATTTTCGTATTAATTATGTTAGGTTGAAGAAGTGTTGGACAGAAAATTAACAACGTAAAACAGCACCAAGGGCAATTTTTTCATTTGTCGCGACGGTGTTGGAATGGGACGAAATTTCGCTTGTTGATTAGAAACGGCCCCAGAAATTGGACTTTGGGTATGGACTCGAGATCTCGGGATTTTAGCCAGATTCGTTCGTTTAGGCCGCCGAATAATTAATTTTCGTATTAATTATTTCAGATTGAAGAATTGTTGGACAAAAAATTAAGAAAAGAAACCGCACTAGAGGCAATTTTGTCATTTGTCACGACTGTGTTGGAATGGGCCGAAATTTGGCAGGTTGATTGGAAACGGCCCTAGAAATTGGACTCGGGATACACACTCGGGATCAATGCATTTTAGCCAAATTCCTTCGTTTTGGCCTCTGAATAATTAATTTCCGTATTAATTATGTCAGGTTCAAGAAGTGTTGGATAGAAAATTAACAACGCAAAACCGTACCAGGGGAAATTTCATCATTTGTCGCGACGGTGTCGGGATGGGTCGAAATTTGGCAGGTTGATTGGAAATGGCCCGAGAAATTGGACTCGGGGCACATACCCAGGATCATGGGATTTTAGCCAGATTCCTTCGTTTAGGCCTCCGAATAATTAATTTCTGTGTTAATTATGTCAGGTTGAAGATGTGTTGGACAGAAAATTAACAAAGAAAAACAGCTAAAGGGGCAATTTTGTCATTTGTCGCGACGATGTCGGAATGGGCCGAAATTTGGTAGGTTGATTGGAAACGGCCCCAGAAATTGGACTTGGGGCACAGACCTGGGATCACTAGATTTTAGCTTAATTCCTTCGTTTTAGCCTCTGAATAATTAATTTCCGTATTAGTTATGTTAAGTTGAAGAAGTGCTGGACCAAAAATTAAGAAAAGAAAAACCGCACCAGGGGGAATTTTTTCATTTGTCGAGACGGTGTCAGAATGGGCCGAAATTTGGCAGGTTGATTGGAAACGGCCCGAGAAATTGGACTCGGGGCACATACCCGGGATCACGGGATTTTA
>NW_019263376.1:0-3176 GCF_002742605.1 Olea europaea var. sylvestris
TCTTCTTTATTATATTTTATCTCTAACATTATCAAATCAATGGCGATTTTCTTAAACATGGTCAGATGCTCTTGCAAAGATCCTCAATCTGCCATGCGATAAGAGTACAATCTATGCTTCAGATGCAGTTTGCTCATCAGATTTTTTATCATGCACAACTGCTCCAGTTTCAACTACAAAGTAGCAGCTGCCTTCTCTTTCAATACGTCCTGAAGAATGTTATTAGAAAGATAAAAATGTATTTGTGAAAGAGCCTTCCCATCCTTCCGTTGCTTCTCTTCTGTTGTCCAAGTTGTTGGCATCTTGTCAAAACTCAACAAAGCATCGTCCAAATCTATCTGCACCAAAACAGCTCTTATCTTTATGCTATTTCAAAGAAGAATTTTATACTTCATGGCTATCATCTCTAACAAGAGAAACCTCAAACAAACCACACAACCCGTGTCCTGGTACCAATTGTTGGAAAACAAACAAGTTACCAAAATTGCTCTAAACCACTTGTTGGAAATGGGGAAGTTAATAGCACAATATGAAGTATAAGATAACAAGATTTAAAGTAAAGAAGAAAAGATTGGCAGAGGAACCGAGTAATTTTATTGACAACCAAACGAGAGAAAATTACAACTTAGCAATTTCTGAAATAATTAAACTGAATAAAAAGTCTACTATTTATAGGGGACATCCCAAACGCTAGAAATAATACAAGAGATAGAAACAAGGTTAGAAATCGCATAAAACCGGAAAAATAGGCGACGCTATCGCTCAAGTGACAGCTCGGCAATAGGAGAGCATCATGCTCGCTGCTCAATTTCGCACCTCTCACTTGAGCAAAAAGATAGCAACCGTCTATCACCGTCAACAAGGCTTTTCTCCCTATTGGACCCTACTTTATGATATTGAAGCCCAATATACAAAACTTGAAACCCAAACCCTAATTTGGGTCACAAACCTAAAAGGTTATAACATGTCATAGAAAGGAAACTTGATCCAGTTTGGGAATGGATCAAAATATCATTAATAAAAATGATAACAAATTTATCAGTAAGTTCTTTAAAACTCAGTTCATCAAATCCATAAAAATTGCAGGTGCAGTGGTATATCCAAACAACATCAATAAGAATTCATAGTGTCTGCACCTAGTACTAAATGCTATCTTTTCCACATCTTCGACCTTAATTTTCAGCTAGTGGTAGCCTAAACGAAGGTCAATTTTTGAGAACATCAATGCTCTTTTTAGTTGATCAAATAGGTCATCAATTCGAGGTAAAGTGTACTTGTTCTTTATCATAACCTTGTTCAATTATAGATAGTCCATGTAAAGTCGCATAGTTCCATCCTTCTTTTTGACAAATATTAATAGGTCTCCCCAAGGTGAAAAGCTCTGGCAAATAAATCTTTTAGCTAACAGTTCATCTCACTGGACATTTAACTCCTTCAATTTCGTTGAAGCCATTCTGTAAGGTGTCTCGGAGATTGGGTTGGTTCCAGAACTAGGTCGATGGCAAATTCTATCTCCTTATCTGCTGGTAGCCCGATTAGATCTTCTAGGAAAATTTCAACGAAATATTTCACTATAGGTATTTCTTCAAGAGATTTATTTTTGTCAACTTGAATTCGATTGAGGCAAATAGGATATTGAGAATCTTGGGAAAAAGTAATTTGATTGTCTAATAGACTTAACTGCATCTTTCGACAATCTATTATAACTCGATATCTTGAAAACCAATTCATTCCTAGAATTATATGAAGAATAATAGGAATTAAATTGGCTCTAAAAGAAAGTACCTGAGATTTGGAATTGAGCTTCCTATTTGGGTCCGGAGGGTATCGTTATTTCAACTTCAATTTTCATATGGACAAGTTGAAAGTTATGCATTCGCATAAATTGAACTTCTACAAATTAATGTGTTGCGCTAGAATCAAAAAGGAGTATAAGCTAGTTTGCCACCAATTAAAAGTGTACCTGTCATCAGGTCATTATCTGTAGTTCCGGAGTTTCCCCGGCTAATGCAAATACTCTCATCGGCGCGGTGTTTGCGGGTTTTGAAGGATAATCCAGCATCATGTGTCCAGGTTCGCCACAAGTGTAACACACTCTTTGTCCGCATCGACATTTACCACCATGGAGTTTTCCACATTTATTACAAGTCGGAACATTACTTAATGTAGTAGGACTTTCAGTTTTTCCTTTTTTATTCGGAGAATTCTTAGTTTTTTTAATGCAAATACTCTCATCGGCGCGGTGTTTGCGGGTTTTGAAGGATAATCCAGCATCATGTGTCCAGGTTCGCCACAAGTGTAACACACTCTTTGTCCGCATCGACATTTACCACCATGGAGTTTTCCACATTTATTACAAGTCGGAACATTACTTAATGTAGTAGGACTTTCAGTTTTTCCTTTTTTATTCGGAGAATTCTTAGTTTTTATTTTTCCCAGTATTTTGTTATTGCTCCATTCTGGTTTATTTTGCTGACCTTTATTCTATGTCTTGGGAGAAAAAATTGATCTTCGTCTTATATTTCAAGCTTCCCCGGCCTTGACTATTTTTAGTTCTGCTTGATCGACAATCAGAGCTCGATCAACTATAACTGCAAATGAGACTTCCCGAGTTCCAGCCATTCTAACATTTCGATTAAGTTTCGGACGTAGGCCTTCTAAGAAACGTTCAACTTTGAGCTCATCTGTACTAACCATATAAGGTGCAAACTGGGATAGTTCGTCGAACTTCTTGATATAATTTGTGACTGATAGACTACCTTGATGCAGTTGGATGAATTCGTTCATTTTTTAGAAGCAGACAGAAGATGAGAAATATTTGTTTCGAAAAGTTTCACAAAAACGAGCCCAAGTCATCTGAGTTGAATCCTTGATACATTGAATGGTGTCCCACGAGTGCCCTGCACTGCTTCGCAACATAAAAGTGGTACAGATGACTGTCTTCTAGAATTTGACAATAAATGAAAGTTTGTTCTATAGTCTTAAGTCAGTTCTCGGCTTGGATAGGGTCGGTTACATCTTTGGTATGATCAAAAGTGGTACACATAATCATACGAGAATTTTTGGTATAATTTTGTCCTGCAGCTTAAGCTAGTTTTAAATAACGTATCCATGAATACATTATTATTATCAATAATATTAGTACTATTATATATATATATATATATATATATATA
>NW_019263376.1:8842-16250 GCF_002742605.1 Olea europaea var. sylvestris
CAATCTGCCATGCGATAAGAGTACAATCTATGCTTCAGATGCAGTTTGCTCATCAGATTTTTGATCATGCACAACTGCTCCAGTTTCAACTACAAAGTAGCAGCTGCCTTCTCTTTCAATACGTCCTGAAGAATGTTATTAGAAAGATGAAAATGTATTTGTGAAAGAGCCTTCCCATCCTTCCGTTGCTTCTCTTCTGTTGTCCAAGTTGTTGGCATCTTGTCAAAACTCAACAAAGCATCGTCCAAATCTATCTGCACCAAAACAGCTCTTATCTTTATGCTATTTCAAAGAAGAATTTTATACTTCATGGCTATCATCTCTAACAAGAGAAACCTCAAACAAACCACACAACCTGTGTCCTGGTACCAATTGTTGGAAAACAAACAAGTTACCAAAATTGCTCTAATACCACTTGTTGGAAATGGGGAAGTTAATAGCACAATATGAAGTATAAGATAACAAGATTTAAAGTAAAGAAGAAAAGATTGGCAGAGGAACCGAGTAATTTTATTGACAACCAAACGAGAGAAAATTACAACTTAGCAATTTCTGAAATAATTAAACTGAATAAAAAGTCTACTATTTATAGGGGACATCCCAAACGCTAGAAATAATACAAGAGATAGAAACAAGGTTAGAAATCGCATAAAACCGGAAAAATAGGCGACGCTATCGCTCAAGTGACAGCTCGGCAATAGGAGAGCATCATGCTCGCTGCTCAATTTCGCACCTCTCACTTGAGCAAAAAGATAGCAACCGTCTATCACCGTCAATAAGGCTTTTCTCCCTATTGGACCCTACTTTATGATATTGAAGCCCAATATACAAAACTTGAAACCCAAACCCTAATTTGGGTCACAAACCTAAAAGGTTATAACATGTCATAGAAAGGAAACTTGATCCAGTTTGGGAATGGATCAAAATATCATTAATAAAAATGATAACAAATTTATCAGTAAGTTCTTTAAAACTCAGTTCATCAAATCCATAAAAATTGCAGGTGCAGTGGTATATCCAAACAACATCAATAAGAATTCATAGTGTCTGCACCTAGTACTAAATGCTATCTTTTCCACATCTTCGACCTTAATTTTCAGCTAGTGGTAGCCTAAACGAAGGTCAATTTTTGAGAACATCAATGCTCTTTTTAGTTGATCAAATAGGTCATCAATTCGAGGTAAAGTGTACTTGTTCTTTATCATAACCTTGTTCAATTATAGATAGTCCATGTAAAGTCGCATAGTTCCATCCTTCTTTTTGACAAATATTAATAGGTCTCCCCAAGGTGAAAAGCTCTCGCAAATAAATCTTTTAGCTAACAGTTCATCTCACTGGACATTTAACTCCTTCAATTTCGTTGAAGCCATTCTGTAAGGTGTCTCGGAGATTGGGTTGGTTCCAGAACTAGGTCGATGGCAAATTCTATCTCCTTATCTGCTGGTAGCCCGATTAGATCTTCTAGGAAAATTTCAACGAAATATTTCACTATAGGTATTTCTTCAAGAGATTTATTTTTGTCAACTTGAATTCGATTGAGGCAAATAGGATATTGAGAATCTTGGGAAAAAGTAATTTGATTGTCTAATAGACTTAACTGCATCTTTCGACAATCTATTATAACTCGATATCTTGAAAACCAATTCATTCCTAGAATTATATGAAGAATAATAGGAATTAAATTGGCTCTAAAAGAAAGTACCTGAGATTTGGAATTGAGCTTCCTATTTGGGTCCGGAGGGTATCGTTATTTCAACTTCAATTTTCATATGGACAAGTTGAAAGTTATGCATTCGCATAAATTGAACTTCTACAAATTAATGTGTTGCGCTAGAATCAAAAAGGAGTATAAGCTAGTTTGCCACCAATTAAAAGTGTACCTGTCATCAGGTCATTATCTGTAGTTCCGGAGTTTCCCCGGCTAATGCAAATACTCTCATCGGCGCGGTGTTTGCGGGTTTTGAAGGATAATCCAGCATCATGTGTCCAGGTTCGCCACAAGTGTAACACACTCTTTGTCCGCATCGACATTTACCACCATGGAGTTTTCCACATTTATTACAAGTCGGAACATTACTTAATGTAGTAGGACTTTCAGTTTTTCCTTTTTTATTCGGAGAATTCTTAGTTTTTATTTTTCCCAGTATTTTTTATTGCTCCATTCTGGTTTATTTTGCTGACCTTTATTCTATGTCTTGGGAGAAAAAATTGATCTTCGTCTTATATTTCAAGCTTCCCCGGCCTTGACTATTTTTAGTTCTGCTTGATCGACAATCAGAGCTCGATCAACTATAACTGCAAATGAGACTTCCCGAGTTCCAGCCATTCTAACATTTCGATTAAGTTTCGGACGTAGGCCTTCTAAGAAACGTTCAACTTTGAGCTCATCTGTACTAACCATATAAGGTGCAAACTGGGATAGTTCGTCGAACTTCTTGATATAATTTGTGACTGATAGACTACCTTGATGCAGTTGGATGAATTCGTTCATTTTTTAGAAGCAGACAGAAGATGAGAAATATTTGTTTCGAAAAGTTTCACAAAAACGAGCCCAAGTCATCTGAGTTGAATCCTTGATACATTGAATGGTGTCCCACGAGTGCCCTGCACTGCTTCGCAACATAAAAGTGGTACAGATGACTGTCTTCTAGAATTTGACAATAAATGAAAGTTTGTTCTATAGTCTTAAGTCAGTTCTCGGCTTGGATAGGGTCGGTTACATCTTTGGTATGATCAAAAGTGGTACACATAATCATACGAGAATTTTTGGTATAATTTTGTCCTGCAGCTTAAGCTAGTTTTAAATAACGTATCCATGAATACATTATTATTATCAATAATATTAGTACTATTATATATATATATATATATATATATATATGTATATACGGTGTTCATTCATTTATAGTATGATCTTGCATACACGGTATGCTTATGCATATACGGTAGGATTATTCATATACTGTAGATTCATGTATATATGGTATGATCGAGCATACACGGTAGGCTGATGCATATACGGTAGGCGCATTTACGGTATCTCTTATTTGGTATGGTTTGCTTCTTACTTTTTATAATGCTTTCTGTATAACTTATTTAATTGACTTATGCAAGTGCCTTAGACTAATAGTTCAGGTCTTTTCCACTTAATCTTATGCAGAATTATATTAACACAGTCATTTAAATTACATACTCACTTGACAGTTCGATTTTTCCATGTGTGGCTTGTAGCTCCATTGGACAGTCTACATGATCATTTACCATGCTCTAATACCACATACAAAGCATATAGATGGGTCACAATGAAGAAAAATATTCGTGCAATCACTTAGATTAGCAAAGTCACATTTAAAGAATTTATGTGACATTACAAAAATCCAATAAAATCTAGTTATATTAGAGATCACGGTTACTTTTACACTCACTACACATCTTATAATTCAACTTTCAATCATTTACATTAGTAGGGTAACCAAAAAAATTCAATACACGACAACACACATGATTTACAATTACTTCCATTCTTAATGCTTTGAATTACTTATTACTAATTCATTGATTAGTGGTCGATAATTATGATAAGAGTTGAGTTATTTATTTATACCACATAGCGAAAATCTGTATTTAGAACGAAAGGGTAGAGATATGCTTTTATGATTGGCGCGATAATTAAATGAAATTTTTTGTGATTGAATGCTCTTAATTAATGCGTATTCAAGTTCACATAGAGATATGGTGGATTGACATAATTGGGTATGATTGGTTTAAGCTCGAGTGAAATAAAACAATTAAATTAAAAGAATTTGACCGGGTATACGTAATTAATTATTATCAATATTAGTAATTAAGATTAAAGGAATAGTAATGGTGAATTCGTAAATTCTAACACTTAAATCATTGTATAAAAAATCCACGTACACAGGTCTTAATTGTTTAAATATATTTAGAATTAAAAAAAAAATACATTTATCCTCATTGAATTGAAGTTTGTAATAATTGAACTAATAGTTAGATCCAGTACCTCATGGAAACGATAATTCAAATTCTTAAATCTAATCTATTAAATGTTACAATCTGTACACTTGTAAAGTATAAAATGACTTTTTTTTATTTTAAATGGGCTCTTGACTGTTGAGATCACAAATTGGAAGCTATCTTCATAGTAGATCAGATTGTTTAAAAGGCATATGTCACCGTCGAAATTTGGCTAACTGAAACTCCTCAGACAAATGAGGTCACAAATAGGAAGTTGTCAACATTGTGTATTAGAAGATCAAACAACGAAAGAATCTACAGAGAACTCGCTGGAAAGAATAACTTCGATTCTCACCGTCGAAATCTAGTTAATTGAAATCCACAAGACGATTGAAGTCATAAATTAGAAGTTGTCGACACTATGTATAAGGATTTTTAGGGCAACGATCGTAAACTGATGTCGGAGAAATCAATGGCTTGTGATTGTCTTTTGAATCAATAACCTATGGATATTGATCTGTCACTTATGCAATATGACTTGTGACATATGATATATGACTTGTTTACATTAATCCATGACCTATACAATATGACCTATGGCCTATAAATTATGACTTGTGACATGTAAACATGATTTGTGACTAATTCTAATTGATCTATGACCTGTGGACATTTATGTAGTGAACAATGCACAATATGATCTATAACATGTAAACATAGAGCCCCCCAGGGCACATCTAAGTTGGCGGAACAATCACATTGGAGGGCTCTGGAACCAAGTGTGGGGAGTTCGATTCCTGGTTGGAGCAGCCAAGTGATGTAATAACCAGAGGAAGGGTTGGAGCAGTTTGGTGATGTAATAACCATGGAGGAGGGTCCCTTTGGGGAAGGAGTAAAAGCCATGTGAGAACTTGGGAACCAGCAAGGGCACAACCTGCGATTTACCTCCACTAGTCACTGAGGGGCCGGGGGCTAGAGGTCCAGGATTTAGTCCGGCTAAGCTGGGACACCTGGGTTATCAAAAAAAAAAATATAACATGTAAACATAGATATGTTATCTATGCAATATGAGAAGGTACATATTACATATAACCTATAACCTGTTAGTACTGATTTTTTGCCTATACAATATAGCTTGTGATTTGTAAATTGCAAACTGTGACCAATTTTGTTTGATTTGTGGCCTGTTCACTTTTAGATGTGACCTATAAATTAATACATGTGACATGTAACAAGTACATATTAAACTTTGACAACTAAATTATGACTTGTAACAAGGGACCTATGACATATGCAAATGAATATGTGATCAGTAGCATTTAACAATTCGAGCAACTTATCTATACCAATCACTACCAATAAAAATCACCGCAATACCTCTCCACCACCACCATTTGCAAAACACCACAACCTCACCACCACCAACCAATAAAAATCACCTCAAAACACCATGTAGCATATCCAAAAATCAACATAAAATCACCACAAAACCACCCATTCGTCTTCCCACCGACCTCATTACTCATAAATTTAAATATTAAAGAAAAATGATCAAGTGAATAAAAAAATGTCATTGCTCTTAGACAAAACTGTCATACTATAAAACATAATATTTTTATATTAATTTAATTATTAAACCCCCCAAAAGTAAATAGTATTGGCCGATTCACCCTCTAAAAATTATTGACGAGCAGAACCTTGAACATCAATTGGAAAATACACACATATACAATAATTATAAAGCTAGAGAGAGAAACTAAGAAGATTTTTTGCATTTTGGGTTGTAATTGGATCTTGGAATGACTTTGGTTCAGAGGACAAAAAAAGGTCACCGCTGATGAAGAAATCGACAAAAGTATCAACGACGGAGGAAAAGAGTGAAGGGAGAATTTAACAATTAATTTGGTATTCCAGTTTTTCCAAATATTTTCGCTGTCGGAATAGGGAGTATGGGAGGAGTGGGTAGAGAGGATAGCGTGATTAAAAGGGAGAAGAGATGGTGGGTATTAATTTATAATATTATTATTAATATTAATGAAAATTATCACCTGATTTTGTATAAACAAATCTTAAATCTGTTTTTTGAATTGTAATTTTAAAATTTTGTTATTCACTAGAATTAATTCTTCTTTTTTTAAAAAAAAAAAATGTTGAACCCCAACCTTGAGTGCCCCACTGTCCCGCCCCTAGAGTTTTGTGAGAAAAGTAAATCGCAGGATGTGCCCCAGCAGGCCAGGAAACAAGAGTTGGCTGTACACTACGCCTACAAGAAGTCAAATTTCATGTCTCAAAAATCGAACCCTACATTGCGACTGCCAATAAAGCGTGAAATAACTTCATTCCTGTTTTTTGCAACACTATGCTATGTCCCGAGGGACGAACTAATTCTTCTTTTTTAATAAGAGAGTACATTGGGGCCCGTTCAAATGTACATTTGATTATTGCAAATGAAATCATAAATCTCCTGCGGATAAAAAATGAATTAATCTACTTGTACATTACTTTTATAATCATGAATGATATTTCATGATATGTAAAAATCGAGGTCATTGATTATTTTAAATAATGTTAAAATCAATAGTAAAGTTGTGTGCCACGTCAATAAATGTATATAAAGTTGTCAACCATGGTGTAAGTGTAGCAAAAAAAAAAAAAAATCATCGCAAGAAATAATTATTGTATTGAAACTAATTCTAAATGAGGGAAAATTACATAATATTGAAGAGGTGTATTTGATATTCAAAAACTATTAGATAGTAGTTGGGAAACTGAAGAAGGTTAAAGCGACGTAAAAATTCAATTGCCAAAAAAATTTAACGTTTGCAAGATGAATTGTTTTGCGTACATCATATTCGACATGCTTAAAAGTTATTTTTCTATAATATAAGTTAAAACTTAATTCTTAGCATAAAGAGTTTTATTAGTAAAACAAGTAACTTTAGAATTAGGAAAAAGTCATTTGACCCAGAGTTTACGCCCATCACATGGGAAGGGGCCCCACATCCAATAAATGCTTCCGATCGACCTCCCATGTGAGAGGGGTATACACTCCGTGTACGTATAGCCAAATCCTTAGAACTATTAGTTGAGAGTGTACACGCCTCTCACCTGGGAAGGGGCCCACGCTCAATAAATGCCTCCGGCCAATTTCTCATGTGAGAGGAGTGTATACTCCGTGTACGTGTACGGTGTACCCGAATCCTTAGAACTATTAGTTGAGAGTGTACACACCTCTTACATAGAAAGGGGCCACACGCCCAATAAATGCTTCTAGCCGACCTCCCATATGAGTGAGGTGTATACTTCGTGTACGTGTAACCGAATCCTTAGAACTATTAGTTGAATAACAATTTTTTTTTTTTTTTAATTTCCCATTTAGTACTGGACAAAATCTGGACCCATTTGGTTAGGCTGTCAATTATGGGTGACACGT
>NW_019263377.1:0-8958 GCF_002742605.1 Olea europaea var. sylvestris
ACGGTGCATATGTAGAAAGCCTATTTTTTTTGTATTTACTTGCAGATTTTTTTTCTTTCTATAGTAGAGATAGTCGCATGACGCAAAGGTGGTGATTGGGTTCGTGAAGAAATACATTTTCACCAGATATGGCATACTGCGGACAATAATCAATGACAGGGGTAAACACTTCTGTAATCGCCAATTTGAGCAATTATCAAGTAAATATAGGGTTAAACACCGTGTAGCAACTCCATATCATTCACAGACCAACGGGCAAGTTGAAGTGTCCAATCGGCAGTTGAAGAGAATACTTGAGGTTACAGTAAATTCTTCCCAAAAGAACTGGTCTAAAAAATTGGACGATGCATTGTGGACATATAGGACAGTATTCAAGACACCGATAGGCATGTCTCCATACCGACTAGTTTTTGAGAAAGTGTGCCACCTCCCACTAGAAATAGGACACCATACATACTAGGCTATGAAGTAGTTAAACATGGATTTGAAGGCCTCCGGTGAAAAGCATTTACTGCAGCTAAATGAGTTAGATGATTCAGGATGGAAGTGTATGAAAAGTTAAAACTTTACAAAAAATGCACTAAAAAGTGGCATGACCTACACATTCAGAGGCGAGAGTTCAAAGTGGGGTAGAAAGGTCTGTTGTATAACTTGAGACTCAAACTCATCCAAGGAAAATTAAGGTCACGGTGGTTGGGTCCTTACACTATCACAAAAGTTCTGTCATATGGAGCCATACAAGTCAGGCATGAAACAAAGGTACATTCACAATTAATGGGCAAAGGCTGAAACACTACTTAGACGGTGACTTATCCAAGCAAAACTCCACCGTTCAACTCGGGACACCTAATTGAAGTAGAAGTGGGAAAGTCGAGCTATCGACTATAACCTAGCCCTGGGTGGGAGGCAACCCACTTTATCCTTTTGATTTATTTTGCTTTCTATATTAGCTTAGGAATTTTTCAATTCATGTTTGCAATTTTTTTTATAGTCAGGCCATCGATCATCTATGCATGTCAAAATAGGCTAAGCACTATTCACACGAGTCCCTAGGCATTGAGCACGAGTTAAGACTGATTGAAGTTGTTATTGGGTGATTGGGTATGACATTCATGCATTTCAAGGCACACGGTCATTTTTCATAAAATTTTGACGAGTGTGGTTTGAATTCAATTCAATAATTGGTCTTGGTACCAAGTCAATTGGCCAGTACATACCCCATCTGGGTTAAAATATTTTCAAAAATTTTCGGGTATATAAGATGCCAGGTCAAATTTACCAGTCGTAAACCAAAATTTTTGGGAAAATGTGAGCCAAGTCATTTTTTCTGGGGATTAATTGTTGGTGCAATTTCATATTCATTAGTAAATACTATATAAAAAATGGCATTTTAGTCTATGTGACCGCATAGACTAAAATCCATTTGGTCGCACCACCATGGTCGGGCCAATCCTGACCCTGACCAATTACTCTATGAGACTGTACAAATTTACTCTATGAGGTCGCATAGAATAACCAAAAAAAAAAATTGCATTATCAAACATCTCAACTCACACACCCAACACACAAATTAACATATACAACAACAATCCATTGTACAAATCATTGCATTATCAAGCATTGGAGCTAAGTAGCAATCTCCTATCCTCCACATTCATAACAAGTTTCAAGGTAAGTTTTCTAAACCCTACTTCGTCAATTTCGAATTTGGGGATTTCTCGTTCTATGTTCTTTTCTTTTTTTTTTTTTATATATAATTTTTTTTTTTTTTTTTTTTTTTTTTTTTTTTTTTTTTTTTGGAATTTGATTGAGTTGGGTATGGTAGATTGTTTGTGATTGGGGATTGGGGCTACACTTATACATTGTTAAAATAGAGATAAAACACTATGCACACAACATGTTTAATGAATTGCCTAAGTGACGAGTTTTACGTAATTTTGTAAACTTTACTTTTTTGGTGCATTGCAATTGAATTGAGTGGCAATTGGGTGATGAGATATTAAAGGAAAGGCATTTGAAAACACAAAAACACCAAATCACACACGTGTAGGCACGACATGGCTAGGTCATGGCACCTTATGTCGCCTACTTGTCTCCTTAGTTACCTAACAGAACAACCTCCGATCAACCTAAAATTTGACTATGTGCTAGAGTACATTACACACTTCCATATACCCGAAGATGGCCTAGGAAAACTTCGATATTTCTCAATGATACCGGGGTGAAAGTCCTCACTCAGTTATGGGTCAAAATTTCTTAAAATACATTTTTGGACTTAATTTTGTTAGTCTTTCTCATTGGTACAATATTTCTACTATCTTGAGCCTCAATTATTGAATATTGCACACCAATATTTTAAACATGCATCGTGAAGTAAGTTTGGGGGATTCGTACGTCACAGCCGACTTTCTTATTTTTCTTCATGCCTATTTCACTACTCTTTGGTTTTGATATTGAAAATTTTCCTCTTGCAGGATGCTGTCGAAAACAACTTCAGAATGGAAGGAAAAAGCTGGAACAATATTTGGGATAGCACGTACTAGAGAGCTAGAGAAGGGTATACAAAGATTCCTAAACCTCAAAACAGCATCCCGGTATTCTAATGTTGTAAGTCGGAGGGCACTAATTCTAGAGCGACGAGTAAAATTGGTTGATTTCCCTCGCTTTGAATTAGCCACTTTGGTCGAGCGATGTGAATGGGAGAAATTAGTAGAGCAACCACACCCTGTACATGAAAATTTGGCTAGAGTGTTCTATGCAAACTTCAATATTGATATTGATACATCGGGCTCGGATCATTTGCACCAGACATGGTTTAGGGGACACTGGATCATGTTCTCACCAGAGGTTATCCATTACTATTATCAGCTCACATGGAACATAACCCCCATCCCGAGCAAATTTAACTGGAGCGAAGTGGTAAAGGTCTTACTGGGGCAAGAGAATGCTTGGCCACTCCCAACCACTGAATGGCACCAAATTGAGCTGATGCCATCTATAGCCATCATGTGGTTGTTTATGTGCCACAATATCAAGCGGACATAGCATAGAATAACATTTATAGATCCCATAGCCAGTTTCATATATCACTTGGTCTGGGAAAATAAGATCGATCTTACCACACTCTGTTATGACCAGATACATAATTTGGGTACTTGGGAGACAGGCATAATTCTTTGATTTCTCCCAACCTCATTAGTAGAATATGCAAGGAAGTAGGTGTCACTATCCCACTAGGAGAAGCGCCTGCAAAACCTAGTCCCCCTATAAAGCGCACTACAATGGAGGCTTAAGACAGAGCCAGGATAAAGCACAGGGATAAGGAAGAAAATGAGTGGTGCAGGCAGCAATAGGCTACAACAGGACAAGCCGCTGTAGATGATGACATGCCACAAGCTCCTCCACCATCGATGGGAGTTGATACACAATTATTGTGTCAGACGTTTGCGGCTCTCACACGACCAGCCGCGATGTACAGGACATCCAGCAAGCTTTGGGGACTTTGACGACCAACATGCAGATAGCCCGACGTGACATTAGTACCACCCAAACCATGGCACAAGCTGCTTACCAGGAGGCCTGAACAGCTATGAGGAAGATGGATTCTATGAACGAGCGGCTGAGTGTGTATGTGGGCCTAGTGGATGGTATATAGATAAGGGTAAATGAAACTTCGAAAAAAATACGGAGCATGGAGGAAGAAACAGGGCACATAGTGATATGATAAGAGCGGTGTAGGCCAAGCAGTCAGACATATTGAGGCAGATCTTGACCCATTTCTCTCCCCTGCCAGAAGAGGACACTGCGAGACCTAGTTTTTAGTCACCACCACCATAGTGATCAAGGAGTTTTGTTTAACTCATTTTGCACTTGTCCTTCAAATTATGCTTTTTTTTTAAACTTTAACTTTTCACATTGAAGGCAATGTAATGTATAAGTTTGGGAATAGTGGCACATTTTGAATGGTGACAAATTTTGGATACTAGACTATCGACATGTAATCTATTTTAAATCTATCACAATCCATCAATACTTTCATTTAATGTTTGCATATTGTGTGCTTGATGAGTGATTATTAGATCAATATGCAGTATTAAGATCATTGCATGCTTGTGTGGGTTTGATAGACTTGCTGGCAAAGATATGATCATTGGACTAGAATAATTTAGAAATTATGGATATGGTGCTGAATATATTAACTGATACTTGTTCGTGCAGTACATGACACTCTTTATGCATGTCATTCATGGTTTACATGTTGAGTTAGTGATTGGGGTTTTTAACACAATCTGGGGAGAAAATTGATAACCCTTTACTAAATAAAATAGTGAAACATCTTTAGATAGTTTGGAGATAGTTGAGCGATTATAAGGAAATATTGAGGTGAGTAGAGGCTCCGTGCATGAATTTTTGTTGTGTGGATTGTGTAGACCGGTGAGATGAAGATTAGGTGAAAGTCTTAAATTGGGGGTTGATTTTAGAGATCAAATGTCTAGAAAAATAATAAGGGGCATAAATTTAAGTTATGAAAATATGACACCTTTTTCCATGCCTTTATGACTCGAGCAAGTAAACTTGTAAGGATGTTTCAAAATCTGGTGCTCTAAAGTCAACTGGTTTGGGAGTCACCAGTCCAAAGCTCGCTATAGGGGTCATATAGAAAGCAAGAGGGGAAGAGGTTAATAAAGAGTTATTTGATCGAGCCTTTATAACTTGAGTGAATAAGCCTGTAAGGGTGTAAAACTTGATGCCCTAAGGCCAACTGGTATGGCATTCACCGACCTAAAGCATGTTACAGAGGTTATATAGAAAGCAAATGAGAAGATAAAACTAAAAAAAATTAAAATTCAGAAAACGAAAAATAAAAGACACGATATTGTGGATGAAGCCCTTGGACATTCGGTTGATAAAATTACACCTTTGATGTGAGATAAGTAAGTTAGTTTGATATTAAATATTAAAGCAATCAAAATCGAGGAGAGCCTTCACTTGTTGACTTGTGACTTGTGATAGTGAGAGCTATCCAAACTAAGAGAGGGTAAGGATTATAGTTACTAGAACGCTAACTTTAGAACACAACCCCAGGATAATTTAGTGAAAAGAATAAGATTGGGGGTTGTGTATCTCTCGAGCAAAGTGAGGACATAATTGACCACTCTAGGTCGGGACTAACTCCATCATGAACTTGATATGTTGGCATGAGTTCACACACATGTCAAGTATGCAATTTATAGGTAAATGTTGATTTCATTCATGCATTATTGAAATTTGATTGTGACAAATACTAAGCTCCAAACCCAAGACATGGCAAGTTGTTAAGCCATGTTTATGTAGGGTTGAGGCACTGTTTTGTTTGAGGACAAACAATACTTCAAGTTTGGGGGATTTGATAAGTGCGTTTTTACACACTTATTTAGTTCACAAACATGACTAAATTCTAAGCAAAATATTTGAATTGTGACTTAATTTTGTTTAATTTGTATGCCGTAGGCTATATTGACGGACATGTTGGAATCCATGAGAAAAGATTTGAAAAAGGGTCAAAACGAAGCAGAGTGAAAGTTCAAGGACCAAAGCGCAAATATCCAAAAGTTGAACTAAAAGGTAATTGAGAAGGCAAACAAGCTAAGTATCAACTCAGGGTTAATGCTAGATGATCAGAGGAAGAAAAACAAGAAAAAGGACAAGAACAAAGAGAAACAAAAGTCTAGGGACTAAAGTACAATTGTCCAAAAGATGAACCGAAGGATCAATTGAAGATTTGATCCAGCCAAGTACCAATTATAGGTTAATCTTTTTCGATGGAATGAGAAGAAGGAAGAAACAAGGCTAAAGTGGAATAGAGGAAAGTTCAAGGACTAAAATGATCATCTTCAAAAATGGGCCTCTATGCGACCGCAAGTGATTCTTCTACGCGATTGCGAGCTTGGTTATTGAAACTAAAAATGGAAAAAAAATTATTCTCATAGGCAAAGTTCGGGAAACGTTTCAGCAGTTTCCTATTTACGTCAAAATTCTTTTGTAACTCGATTTAGAAGGGGTATAAATGCTTAGACTCGTCAAAATTAGGGCTAGAATGCATTAGAAGAGATAAAACATGTCTTGGAGACAAATTTGAGAGAGATTAACAAAGGATTTCACGGAGATTATCAAGATTTCACGCGAATCCATAATCCGGTTATGTTTTATCTACAAGAATTCCTTTATTACTTCCATGTTAGGCTAGATATTCTAGTACTAGGAGATCGGTGAACTATGTAATGTGATCTTTGGATTTTAACTTTTGCAATTTGACAATTAAACGCGTATTTGATTATTTCAATGGTTTATATGTATTAACTTCTACCATAATTAAGTGCAGGTGATTATGTGATGTATGTTGATTTATTTCTTACATTCGAGAGAAGGGAAATAAATTTGACACGGTATAAATCATCATAAGATCTGATAGGAGATAGAGATATACTCCTATGCTTTGCGTGAATCGTTAATTGTTCATAAAACCACATGCATTCTTATGTATATGCATTCGTCATAGAGATATATGCTGGTTGTATATAAGAATAGGTTCAACATTGCTCAAGAGAGTGTGTTGGATAGATTTCGGAGCATTGATTCTTTAATAACCCAATCATGTTGTCATATTGTGAAATTAGGGTTTTGGTGATCATTACATAAGAATTCGTGATCCTAGTGCGTTTAAATTTCATTGAGTAAAGTGAACTTGCGTTCCAATCAAAATATTGCATTTAAACTCAGTTAGATACATCGTTTTGCATTTTTAATTCATTCAACAATCATTCCAACGAAATTAGGGTTTTTGCGAAATTAGGGTTTTTCTTAGGTTAAAACTTCAGTTTGATAAATTCGTTTTGGTTAAGGCTAAGGTACATTAAGTTGAACTACTAGATCTTTGTGGGATGATATTTGGAACTCAATATTTCACTTTATTACTTGTTAACGAATCATACACTTGTGGTAGTTTTAAATCTAAAGAAATAATTTCTTGAACACTTATATACCTAAACATTCTCGAATATACAAAGTCCCTTTCACCTTTTCAATTTTGGCATCTACTTAACATTTAGTTAAGAGATTCTATCTATATTTACGTAATTACAGATTTACATTGTTTCCTTTTAAGATACGGATTCTCTATCTATATCAATATCTGCGCGTATAGACAAGCAACTTTAGAATTTTGTAAGCAACATCTATGTACTGTAAGTGATTCTCAGGAAAACATGTACTGTAAATGATTCTCAGGAAAACATTTCTTTTGGTTAAGTTATATGTTGTTGTTACTAATGTTTGAACTAACTCTTTCTTTTTTCTGTTCCTGTGCAGTCCATTCTATTTTTTACTTGATGGAATCAATGACATTAGTCGCAAAATCTCTTTTGGGTGTGCTTTTTTAAACGAATTCGTATCATCCGATAATTTTTGACATTTTAGCTAGAAATTTTTCAGTTTCTAATTCCCTATTTCTATTCCTTGTTAAAATCTAAGTCTTATGAAATGTTTTCCATTCTTTGGGCTTCAAGCTATCATTGACTGTTTAGTCTTTCTACTTGATTTCTGTTTACATTTTCATTTAAGGATATGTTAAGTTCTACTTTTATTAACATACTATCAGAAACTTATATTTTCTACCCGCCTATTTGTTCTTTCATATAGTTATTGTAATTTCTCAATCGATACACTTTCAATGCACACTTGTTACAGAATGCCAAATTTGAAAGTTCGTATTATTTTATATAAGATTTTTACTAGATTCCGAGGTCTTCAAGCAGAGGTTAGTGTGTTCTGTTCATAACTGTAGACATAAATGAAATTATTACTAAAAAAAAATATCTGTGTTTTCACTCACTCTATTTTCGACAAGAAATAACTATAACTGTTTCAAATCTTCTCCTTTTTCGACTGCTTCAAAGAGTTTGTAGATTACTTGACCTCCTTGTTGGGTTTTTTGATACCCAATAATTCGGGCGATGATTTAAAACAGTTGTCGGATTATTTATCGACACCATGGACTTGGCTCGACTCGAAGACGAACTATACTTTTGGAGGGCTCGGATTTGGGTTGGATGATTATTTGGTTAGTTGGACCATTTAGTGATTAATATATAGTTGGAAATTGGCCCATTAGTTTAGGTTAATTGGTAGCCCTCTTAGTGAACCCTAGGTCCAATTAGAGTGACCTAAACTAACCTATATATATGTATTTATCTCCCAACTGTTTTGGTGTGTGTGTTGTAGCAATGGAGAGGAGAGTTGAGAGAAGAGAGGTAGTTGAGAGAGAGGGAAGCTATGTGAGGTTGTGAGTAAGATTCAACCATTGTGATATCTCATTCTTCCTTTCCATACCTTTGTGGATTGCTAACACTACCCCCCTTCTCCTTTGTGGGGTTAGAGAGAAAGGGAGCAGTCCAAAGTGAAAGCGAAAGTCTCGGGTCGAGCTGAGGTAAACCGGTATTCGTTTGATTGTTTTCTGAGCCCGAAATCAAGATTTATCGAGGGATTTCCGCTACACTCCTAACTTTAACTGAAGATTGATTTCCCCTTCCTTAAACCTCTTGTAGTTTTTTATGCAATTGTCAATAAAGCAAGCAAAGTGATGCTTACTCTTTCCTTAGTTTTATTCTTTGTTATCATCTAACAAAAATATTTTCTACAAATTATCGATCAATGTTTTTTATGTAAAAGACTGCAACCATATGGAATTTCTTATCCAATTACACAAAAATAATAAATGTTGACCGCGGGAAAAGTGAAGTCTAAAAAAATTTAATTAACTCATTCAATTGTTCACATCAAGAGTTGTAAATTGAGCTTTTCTTTCTCCTTTTTCTTATTTTGCCCTGCAACTAATTTTTTTTTATATTTTTACTCATTACTTATTTATTGGCTTACTTAAATTAGAATGATTTTTAAATGTCAAAATATGTGCCAAAAAAT
>NW_019263377.1:10096-16245 GCF_002742605.1 Olea europaea var. sylvestris
ATGAGGTTGAGGTAGAAGAAGAAGACTATGAAACTTATAGTGATAGTGATACTGATGAACATATGGCCATCACCAAACAATTTTAAAAATTCTTAAAGAGCAACTAGAAATGAAGAAGCTCAAAATCTAAAACACCACAAAAAAATTATTTAACAATTCAAGGCAAACCCCTACTTCATATGGGGAAAGAGTTCAGAATTGTATTATGTGCTATGAATGCAAAGGATTTGGGCACATAGCTACTGAATGTGCAAACACCATAAAGAAGTCTCGGGAGAAGAAGTTAATGACCATAACATGAAGCAAAGATGAAGATAAGGAATCAAACTCCGATGAAGAGGATAGAACTGACGACAACTAGGTAACATCTCTAATTATCAACCTTTAGACTAAAGCTAATACGTTACAACTGTGGCCTGCATGTCAAAACCTACTTAATACAAACACAATTGAAAATAGCAATGCATGTTTAGAATGGAAAACACTGAAAAGAGATCTAGAAACTAAGCAAGAAAAATGTTAGGTCCAATGTTGTAATTAGCAATAATGTGAACACAAGGGACATAATCGAATGTTTGTAAAAGTCAAGGGCTTGGGTTGTAATTTTGTATAGATGGTTAGGATTGATTAGGGTTCGACTTCAAACTTTAAAGTTGGAAACGAGGTAACAAGACTGTCGAAATTTTGCTAGCTGCCTACCTAACCATCGCTCGAGCTAAAATAACAGAGAGCTCGTCGCTCGCTAGTCGTCCTGTGTCGCTCAAGCAAAAAGTCATTACTTTTCGCTGATTTGTTGCTCGAGTGATAGTTGTATCCGGTCAAATCCCTAGGTCTCAATTTGAAGAATTTTACATAGCCAATGACACCTATTCATCCCATCTACAAATACAGAGTTCATGGACGATTTTTCTAAGGTTGCTACGTTGTGTTCTCATTGTGAAACACTTTCATATCATCTTTAAGAGATCCAAGGAGTGCTTCATACGTTGATTCATCCATATTGATTTTGTGATTCGGCAACCAAGCTTTGGAAAACATCAAAGGTTCGAGAATGCAAAACACCTAGCTTATTAAATTCATTAAAGAAGGGACTCTCTCATTGGAAATTGAGAGAGGTGGACTTTAAGAGCAGGAATAGCACTAGAACAAGAGGTTCTTGAAAATTTCACTTGAAAGAGGCAACTAGTTTAAGATCAGGAGACTGGAAGAAGACAGCATATCTTGTAGGCTGCAGGAGGTAGATCGAGAGGTCTAGTGGAGTAGCTAAACAATATCTATGGTAGTAGATCGTGAGACTGGAAGATTGATAGCAAATTTTAGAGACTACAAGAATTACAACAACTACAACTGGTGGAGGTTGCTAGAATGGAATCGCACTATATCATTAATTGTCTATAGTGGAGGTAACTATCTTAGTCCCGGACTTTTTTCCACGTTGGGTTTCCCTGTCAACAAATTGTTTGCTCTTTATTTCTTTCCATTTTACAAACTGCACTAGACTTGTATGCTTAATCATCTAGAAACTAATTAAAAGTGACTTATTGCTTTAATTAGTTAATCATTCTTGGCAGCACGGCTATCTGAATTCTTTATCTCATCTCTGCGCATCCTAAATAAAATAAATAAATAAATAGTAAGACAAGTTTACGAGAAAATATTAATCGATGTAAAACTAACTTATTAACTAACTTGATTACATTATATATGGTTCAACTGCTGCATTGTTAAACAACAAGTAACAATGAGCGGCCTCTAACATTTCTTGACTCAAAATCGTTGACTTTCCTTTAGAAATTGTACGTCCATCAATAGTTGTGTCATTCTCAAAATCCTCATTTTGATTATGTCGGACCCCTACCTCACAGCTTGTTTCATGTAACCACTACAAAAATGCATACATTCATCAGCTAAATAACACTCTACTATGCGGCCCTCATGTCTTAAACGATTTCTAACATATCCTCTAAGTGTCTTCATAAACTTAATTCACACATAATATGCATGAGAGACCTAAATAATTATAAGAAGAAAGGTTAAATAAGTACAAAAGTATAATGGCAACTTACCTCTCAAATGGGTACATCCAACGATATTGTACAAGTCCACCAATAGGAACTTCATGCCCAAGGTGAAAGGTTAAATGAATCATTATGTCAAAAAAGACGGGAGAAAAACCTTTCAAGCATACATAAAGTCATAGCAACATCCTCCTCAAGCTTTTCTAAATTATTTTTCTCAATAACTCTTTGACACATTTCGTTAAAAAATGCACATAGTCGAAAAATTGCATTTCTTGGTCCTCTAGGTAAAAATCCTCTTAATGCAATTGATAACAATTATTGTATGAGCACGTGAAAATCATGTGACTTTAGATTTAAAATCCCATTATCTATTATTGAGATACACTTTGAAATGTTAGAGCTATAACCATCGGGTAATCTTAAATCAAATAATCTATTACAAAATAACTCTCTCTTTTTTGGATAGCATGTATGATGCTGCGAGTAGATAATATGTATTTCATTTCAACTCTGGATGAAGATCCTTTCTAATACCCATATTAAGCAAATCCTTACGAGAATTGAGCCCATCTTTTAATTTTCCTTCATATTCGGAATAGTGCCAAGTATGCTCTTACAAAAAAATTTCTCAATGTGCATTACATCGAAATTATGACGTAAAAGTAGTGTCTGAAAAATAATGATATAAATTTAGAAAAAAAAGTTAAGCAAAAAGATAACTAAATTCAAATAGTTTGAAATAACTAACCTCCCAATACGGATCAAAGAATATTGATTTCTTTTTCCATGGCCAATCGGAATCTGATTTTTTTTGTTTCTTTTTTTTTTTCCCCACTTATTGCAACATTCTTTATTGAACACATCACTTCTTGACCAGTTAATATTTTTGGACTGGCCTGTGATCCTTATGTCCATCAAACCAAACTTCTTTCGACCGAAAAAAGGATGATTATATGAAAGAAATCTTCTATGACCCATATATGCGAATTTTCAACTATATGTCAACCATTTTGCATTTGTGGATAAACCACATACAGGACATGCCGCCCTGCCCTTTGTAGGATATCCAGATAAGTTTCCATAAGCCGAAAAATCATTAATTGTCCATATCAATACAGCCTTCAAATTGAAGATGGACTTGGTAGATCTATCATATACTTCAACATCAGCATTCAACAACTCCTTTAAGTCTTCTATAAGTAGTTTTAAATATACATTTATATCATTCCCAAGTTGCTTTGGACCTGGGATTAACAAAGTAAATAATAAATTTTCCTTGGACATGCATATCCAAGGAGGTAGATTATATATAACTAGAATCACTAGCCAACAACTATACCTAGAACTTAGGTCACCAAAAGGATTAGATCCATTGGACGAAAGGCCAAGCCTAAGATTTCGTTGTTCTGATGTAAAATAAGGCCACTTTTGATCAATTCTCTCCCAAGCTAATGAATCAACTGGATGAAGCATTTTTCCATCTCGGCTTTTTTTTTTATTTAAGTGCCATATTAGTTATTTTGCCTTGTCAGGTGACCTAAACATTCTTCTAAATCATGGTATAATTGGAAAATATCATAAATCTTTTGTAGGTATCCCCTTTTCAATCTTCTTAGTCCACTCATTAAATTTCCAACATGAAGATGCACATTTAGGACATGTCTCCAAATCCTCTAGATTCTTTCTAAACAAACAACAATCATTTACGCATACATGTATCTTCTCATGTCCCAAATCAAAGGATATCAATAACCTTTTTGTTGAATTACAGGAATCAGAAAGAGACTTCCCATGCGGTAGCATGTCTCGAATAGTTTCAAGAAGTTCATTGAAACCATTATCAGATATACCATGCGTAGTTTTAAGCTTGTATAAGACAATGATTGCAGATATTCTTGTGTTCTTTGTAGAATCAGGATATAAAGGAATTTCAACTCTCTTGTATAAATTTGAAAATTCTTCCTTTTGATCTTCATTCTCAGGTTCTACGTTATTTTCATCTTGAAGAAATGCATCTCTATACACCTATATTTATCAAGATTTTCTACATCTTGAGAAGGCAATGGTACATTCTATTTTTCTCCATGAAACACCCACGTAATATAAGTAGGATCCATCCCATGAATGATCAAATGCCCATACATTGTATCAAAATGTTGGTAAAATAGGTTTTTACAACATTTGCAAGGGCATATTACCTTTTCTGGATTCCCTACATTGGCTTGCACCATATTTGCAAACTTTCTTACACCGTATTGTTATGCCTCCGAAACTCTATAATAAAACACTAAGTAGATCATCTAAAAAGTGTATATAAACATATTTAAAAAAAATTATGAACTTAAGGGGATAAGATAACCTTGATAGGTGTACCCAATCTTTATCTATGATGCTATACCAACACTATTAAGATATAACCTGTTATAATATATTGATTTAGAAAAAAACTGGAAAAAAAAATAGGAAGAAGTTTTACATTAAGAAAGACTAGCTTAATTGTTCAAAATTGAATAGAGCATCAACTTTTGTACAATGTATTAAGAAACTTCTAAATGCACTTCAACATGTTTATGCAAGATAATTTTTGGGCATAAATAGCTCTAGAGGCCATCCATACTCTTTATCAATTCAAGAAACTCAAAATGTGGAACCTAAGGGTTTATGAGGGATTGCTATTGCAGAGGAAATTCATTGTGAAAAGGAGACAACCGAAGATTTTAGCCATGATGATAGATTGGTACGTATAAAATTGGAATTGAAGAAACTAATAGAGATCTACACCATTCTTCACAGAGAGAGAGAGAGAGAGAGAGTCTCTCTTCATAACTTAGCAAAACTTTTGAGTTCTATTGTTTTTCTAATTATGCTAGATTATAAGTTTTTCTGGTTTTTTTTTGTTTACTCGTTTTGTTTCTTGGCATTCAACAATGTCATCGTTGAAGCATCACACAAGTAGTATTTACACTTACAATCTGTTTCTTGTGTCAATGTAAAGCAAGTGCATAGAACTGGCTACCATTTTCAACCCCAAAGAAACTTGATCAACGATCCAAATGGACCAATGTATTACAATGGATTCTATAATCTCTTCTACTAATACAATCCCAAAGGTTCTGTTTGGGGCAATATTGTTTGGGCTCATTCTGTATCAAAAGACTTAATTAATTGGAAAAAAGTGGAGCATGCAATTTTTCCATCAAAACCATTTGATCAGTATGGTACTTTGTTTGGATCAGCCACAGTCCTCCCAGGAAACAAGCCTTTTATAATGTACACTGGAATAATAGATCAAAACAATACACAAGTCTAAAACTATGCAATACCAGCCAACCTCTCCGATCCGTATCTCCGAGTATGGATCAAACCCGATGACAACCCATTAGTGAAGGCCAACGAGTTCATTAACAAGACCTCATTTCATGACCTGACAACAGCCTGTTTAGGCCGAGATGGCAACTAAAGAATATCTATTGGTGGTCAAAGGAAGCGTAGAGGTATTGCATATTTGTATAGGAGTAGAGATTTCTTACACTAGGTTAAGGCCAAGCATCCTTTGCACTCTGTTGCTGGTACTGGGAATTGGGAATGCCTCAATTTCTTCCCTATCTGGGTACAAGGTACTAATGGATTAACACTTCGGTCATGGGGGAAATTGTCAAGCGTGTGTTGAAGGTTACCCTTGATGTTACTAGATATGAATATTATACCTTGGGGGTATGTATGCCAGAAGAAAGAATAGGTATATTCCTGATAAAGACATAGTTGATGGCTGGAAGGGCTTGAGGTATGATTATGGCAATTTTTATGCCTCAAAATTATTTTTTGATCCTGCTAAGAACAAAAATGATCTTGTGAGGATGGGCAAATGAGTTTGATGCTGTTATTGATGATATGAGAAAGGGTTAGGCTGGAATTCAGCTTATTCCAAGAACTATTTTGCTTGACCCGAATGGCAAGCAATTGCTACAATGTCCCATTGAAGAACTACAAGCTGTAAGAGGGAAGAAGGTAGAAGTGAGAGATAAGAAACTTGGGAAGGGAGAGTGAATTGAAATAAAAGGAATAACTGCTGCATAGGCTGATGTTGAAGTAATCTTCATCTTCGAAAGCTTGGACAAGGCAGAGACA
>NW_019263378.1:0-6749 GCF_002742605.1 Olea europaea var. sylvestris
AGTACTTATGGTCCCAAAAACGGACACTGTCTACAAAAGTTATGCTCAATTCTTCGAACATCGTCAGTCCGAATATGCAGGTGTATGTTCTTCAAAAAATGGTCGAATCCCTCATACGTCATGACGAAGTTGTGAGTTCAATTCAAAAGGGTCGCTACATGTCCGAAAAGTACTTATGGGCCCAAAACGGACCCCGTCTGCAAAAGTTACGCTCATTTCTTCAAAAGTCGACAATCCAAGCGTTCCCAATATGCGAGTGGTCTTTCTTCAAAAAAAGGATGAGAACCCTAATACGTCATTACGAAATTGTGAGCTAAACCCAAAACGGCCGCTACATTTACGAAAATTACATATGGTCCAAAAAACGGACACTCTCTTCAAAAGTTATGCTCAATTCTTCGAACGTCGTGAGTCCGAATATGCAGGTGCACGTTCCTCAAAAAAAGATCAAAATCCCTCATATGTCACGACGAAGTTGTGAGTTCAATCCAAAAGGGTCGCTACATTTCCGAAAAGTACTTACGGTCCCAAAAACGGACACTGTCGGAAAAAGTTATGCTCAATTCTTCGAACATCGTCAGTCCGAATATGAAGGTGCACGTTCCTCAAAAAATGGTCAAAATCCCTCATACGTCACGACGAAGTCGTGAGTTCAATCCAAAAGGGTCGCTACATTTCCGAAAAGTACTTATAGGCCCGAAACGGACACCGTCTGCAAAAATTACGCTCATTTCTTCGAAGGTCGACAATCCAAGCGTTCCCAATATGCGAGTGGTCGTTCTTCAAAAAAGGGATAAGAACCCTAATACTTCATTACGAAATCGTGAGCTAAACCCAAAACTGTCGTTACATTTCCGAAAAGTACTTATGGTCCCAAAAATGAACACTGTCTGCAAAAGTTATGCTCAATTCTTCAAACATCGTCAGTCCGAATATGCAGGTGCACGTTCTTGAAAAAATGGTCAAAATACCTCATACGTCACGACGAAGTTGTGAGTTCAATCCAAAAGGGTCGCTACATGTCCGAAAAGTACTTATGGGCCCAAAATGGACCCCGTCTGCAAAAGTTACGCTCATTTCTTCGAAGGTCGACAATCCAAGCGTTCAAAATATGCGAGTGGTCGTTCTTCAAAAAAAGGAAGAATACCCCAATACGTCATTATGAAATAGTGAGCTAAACCCAAAACGGTCGCCACATTTCCGAAAAGTACTTATGGTCCCAGAAACGGACCCCATCTGCAAAAGTTACGCTCATTTCTTGGAAGGTCGACAATCCAAGCGTTCCCAATATGCGAGTGGTCGTTCTTCAAAAAAAGGATGAGAACCCTAATACGTCATTACGAAATCGTGAGCTAAACCCAAAACGGCCGCTACATTTACGAAAAGTACATACGGTCCAAAAAACGGACACTCTCTTCAAAAGTTATGCTCAATTCTTCGAACATCGTGAGTCCGAATATGCAGGTGCACGTTCCTCAAAAAATGATCAAAATCCCTCGTACGTCACGACGAAGTTGTGAGTTCAATCCAAAAGGGTCGCTACATTTCCGAAAAGTACTTATGGGCCCAAAACGGACCCCGTCTGCAAAAGTTACGCTCATTTCTTCGAAGGTCGTCAATCCAAGCGTTCCCAATATGCAAGTGGTCGTTCTTCAAAAAAAGGATGAGAACCCTAATACGTCATTACGAAATCGTGAGCTAAACCCATAATGGTCGCTACAGTTTCAAAAAGTACTTACGGTCCCAAAAACGGACACTGTCGGCAAAAGTTATGCTCAATTCTTCGAACGTCGTGAGTCCGAATATGCAGGTGCACGTTCCTCAAACAATGGTCAAAATACCTCATACATCACGACGAAGTTGTGAGTTCAATCCAAAAGGGTCGCTACATTTCCGAAAAGTACTTATGGGCCCAAAACGGACCCCGTCTGCAAAAGTTACGCTCATTTCTTCGAAGGTCGACAATCCAAGCGTTCCCAATATGCGAGTGGTCGTTCTTCAAAAAAAGGATGAGAACCCTAATACGTCATTACGAAATCGTGAGATAAACCCAAAACGGTCGCTACACTTCCGAAAAGTACTTATGGTTCCAAAAACGGACACTGTCTGCAAGAGTTATGCTCAATTCTTCGAACGTCGTCAGTCCGAATATGCTGGTGCACGTTCCTCAAACAATGGTCAAAATACCTCATACATCACGACGAAGTTGTGAGTTCAATCCAAAAGGGTCGCTTCATTTTCGAAAAGTACTTATGGGCCCAAAACGGACCCCGTCTGCAAAAGTTACGCTCATTTCTTCGAAGGTCGAGAATCCAAGCGTTCCCAATATGCGAGTGGTCGTTCTTCAAAAAAAGGATGAGAACCCTAATACGTCATTACGAAATCGTGAGCTAAACCCAAAATGGTCGCTACATTTCCGAAAAGTACTTATGGTCCCAAAAACGGACACTGTCTGCCAAAGTTATACTCAATTCTTCGAAGGTCGTCAGTCCGAATATGTAGGTGCACGTTCCTCAAACAATGGTCAAAATTCCTCATACGTCACGACGAAGTTGAGAGTTCAATCCAAAAGGGTCGCTTCATTTCCGAAAAGTACTTATGGGCCAAAAACGGACCCCGTCTGCAAAAGTTACGCTCATTTCTTTGAAGCTCGACAATCCAAGCGTTCCCAATATGCGAGTGGTCGTTCTTCAAAAAAAGGATGAGAACCCTAATACGTCATTACGAAATCGTGAGCTAAACCCAAAACGGTCGCTACACTTCCGAAAAGTACTTATGGTCCCAAAAACGGACACTGTCTGCAAAAGTTATGCTCAATTTTTCGAACGTCGTCAGTCCGAATATGCAGGTGCACGTTCCTCAAACAATGGTTAAAATACCTCATACGTCATGACGAAGTTGTGAGTTCAATCCAAAAGGGTCAATTCATTTCCGAAAAGTACTTTGGGCCCTAAACGGACCCCGTCAGCAAAAGTTACGCTCATTTCTTCGAAGGTCGGCAATCCAAGCGTTCCCAATATGCGAGTGGTCGTTCTTCAAAAAAAGGATGAGAACCCTAATATGTCATTACGAAATCGTGAGCTAAACCCAAAACTATCGTTACATTTCCGAAAAGTACTTCTGGTCCCAAAAACGGACACTATCTGCAAAAGTTATGCTCAATTCTTCGAAGGTCGTCAGTCCGAATATGAAGGTGCACGTTCCTCAAAAAATGGTCAAAATCCCTCATACGTCACGACGAGGTTGTGAGTTCAATCCAAAAGGGTCGCTACATTTCCGAAAAGTACTTCTGGTCCCAAAAACGGACACTATCTGCAAAAGTTATGCTCAATTCTTCGAAGGTCGTCAGTCCGAATATGAAGGTGCACGTTCCTCAAAAAATGGTCAAAATCCCTCATACGTCACGACGAGGTTGTGAGTTCAATCCAAAAGGGTCGCTACATTTCCGAAAAGTACTTCTGGTCCCAAAAACGGACACTATCTGCAAAAGTTATGCTCAATTCTTCGAACATCGTCAGTCCGAATATACAGGTGCAGGATCTTCAAAAAATGGTCAAAATCCCTCATACGTCACGACGAGGTTGTGAGTTCAATCCAAAAGGGTCGCTACATTTTCGAAAAGTACTTATGGGCCCGAAACGGACACCGTCTGCAAAAGTTACGCTCATTTCTTCGGAGGTCAACAATCCAAGCGTTCCCAATATGCGAGTGGTCATTCTTCAAAAAAGGGATGAGAACCCTAATACGTCATTTCGAAATCGTGAGCTAAACCCAAAACGGTCGCTACATTTCCGAAAAGTACTTATGGGCCCGAAACGGACACCGTCTGCAAAAGTTACGCTCATTTCTTCGGAGGTCAACAATCCAAGCGTTCCCAATATGCGAGTGGTCATTCTTCAAAAAAGGGATGAGAACCCTAATACGTCATTTCGAAATCGTGAGCTAAACCCAAAACGGTCGCTACATTTCCGAAAAGTACTTATGGGCCCAGAACGGACACCGTTTGCAAAAGTTACGCTAATTTCTTCGAAGGTCGACACTCCAAGCGTTCAAAATATGCGAGTGGTTGTTCTTCAAAAAAAGGAAGAAAACCCTAATACCTCATTATGAGATAGTGAGCTAAACCCGAAATGGTCGCTACATTTCCGAAAAGTACTTATGGTCCAAAAAAAGGACACTGTCTGCAAAAGTTATGCTCAATTCTTCGAACGTCGTCAGTCCGAATATGTAGGTGCACGTTCCTCAAAAAATGATCAAAATCCCTCATACGTCACGACGAAGTTGTGAGTTCGATCCAAAAGGGTCGCTACATTTCCGAAAAATACTTATGGTCCCAAAAACGGACACTGTCTGCAAAAGTTATGCTCAATTCTTCGAACATCGTCAGTCCGAATATGCAGGTGCACGTTCTTCAAAAAATGGTCAAAATCCCTCATACGTCACGATGAAGTTGGTAGTTCAATCCAAAAGGGTCGCTACATTTCCGAAAAGTACTTATGGGCCCGAAACGGACACCGTATGCAAAAATTACGCTCATTTCTTCGAAGGTCGACAATCCAAGCGTTCCCAATATGCGAGTGGTCGTTCTTCAAAAAGAGGATGAGAACCCTAATACGTCATTACGAAATCCTGAGCTAAACCCAAAACGGTCGCTACACTTCCGAAAAGTACTTATGGTCCCAAAAACGGACACTGTCTGCAAAAGTTATGCTCAATTTTTCGAACGTCGTCAGTCCAATATGCAGGTGCACGTTCCTCAAACAATGGTCAAAATCCCTCATACGTCACGATGAAGTTGGTAGTTCAATCCAAAAGGGTCGCTACATTTCCGAAAAGTACTTATGGGCCCGAAACGGACACCGTATGCAAAAATTACGCTCATTTCTTCGGAGGTCGACAATCCAAGCGTTCCCAATATGCGAGTGGTCATTCTTCAAAAAAGGGATGAGAACCCTAATACGTCATTTCGAAATCGTGAGCTAAACCCAAAACGGTCGCTACATTTCCGAAAAGTACTTATGGCCCAAAAAACGGACACTGTCTGCAAAAGTTATGCTCAATTCTTCGAACTTCGTCAGTCCGAATATGCAGGTGCACGTTCCTCAAAAAATGGTCAAAATCCCTCATACATAACGACGAAGTTGTGAGTTCAATCTAAAAGGGGCGCTACATTTTCGAAAAGTACTTATGGGCCCAGAACGGACACCGTTTGCAAAAGTTACGCTAATTTCTTCGAAGGTCGACACTCCAAGCGTTCAAAATATGCGAGTGGTTGTTCTTCAAAAAAAGGAAGAAAACCCTAATACCTCATTATGAGATAGTGAGCTAAACCCAAAACGGTCGCTACATTTTCGAAAAGTACTTATGGCCCAAAAAACGGACACTGTCTGCAAAAGTTATGCTCAATTCTTCGAACGTCGTCAGTCCGAATATGTAGGTGCACGTTCCTCAAAAAATGATCAAAATCCCTCATACGTCACGACGAAGTTTTGAGTTCAATCCAAAAGGTCGCTACATTTCCGAAAAGTACTTATGGTCCCAAAAATGGACACTGTCTGCAAAAGTTATGCTCAATTCTTCGAACATCGTCAGTCCGAATATGCAGGTGTACGTTCTTCAAAAAATGGTCAAATCCCTCATATGTCACGACGAAGTTGTGAGTTCAATTAAAAAGGGTCGCTACATGTCCGAAAAGTACTAATGGGCCCAAAACGGACCCCGTCTGCAAAAGTTACGCTCATTTCTTTGAAGGTCGACAATCCAAGTGTTCCCAATATGCGAGTGGTCATTCTTCAAAAAAGGGATGAGAACCCTATTACGTCATTACGAAATCGTGAGCTAAACCGAAAACGGTCGCTACATTTCTGAAAAGTACTTATGGTCCCAAAAACGGACACTGTCTGCAAAAGTTATGCTCAATTCTTCGAACGTCGTCAGTCCGAATATGTAGGTGCACGTTCCTCAAAAAATGATCAAAATCCCTCATACGTCACGACGAAGTTGTGAGTTCAATCCAAAAGGGTCGCTACATGTCCGAAAAGTACTTATGGGCCCAAAACGGACCCCGTCTGCAAAAGTTACGCTCATTTCTTCGAAGGTCGACAATCCAAGCGTTCCCAATATGCGAGTGGTCGTTCTTCAAAAAAAGGATGAGAACCCTAATACGTCATTACGAAATCGTGAGCTAAACCGAAAACGGTCGCTACATTTCTGAAAAGTACTTATGGTCCCAAAAACGGACACTGTCTGCAAAAGTTATGCTCAATTCTTCGAACGTCGTCAGTCCGAATATGCAGGTGCACGTTCCTCAAAAAATGGTCAAAATCCCTCATACATAACGACGAAGTTGTGAGTTCAATCTAAAAGGGTCGCTACATTTCCGAAAAGTACTTATGGGCCCAGAACGGACACCGTTTGCAAAAGTTACGCTAATTTCTTCGAAGGTCGACACTCCAAGCGTTCAAAACATGTGAGTGGTCGTTCTTCAAAAAAAGGAAGAAAACCCTAATATCTCATTATGAGATAGTGAGCTAAACCCAAAACGGTCGCTACATTTCCGAAAAGTACTTATGGTCCAAAAAATGGACACTGTCTGCAAAAGTTATGCTCAATTCTTCGAACGTCGTCAGTCCGAATATGTAGGTGCACGTTCCTCAAAAAATGATCAAAATCCCTCATACGTCACGACGAAGTTGTGAGTTCAATCCAAAAGGGTCGCTACATTTCCGAAAAGTACTTACGGTCCAAAA
>NW_019263378.1:6757-7622 GCF_002742605.1 Olea europaea var. sylvestris
TCGTCAGTCCGAATATGCAGGTGCACGTTCCTCAAACAATGGTCAAAATACCTCATACGTCACGACGAATTTGTGAGTTCAATCCAAAAGGGTCGCTTAATATTCGAAAAGTACTTATGGGCCCAAAACGGACCCCGTCTGCAAAAGTTACGCTCATTTCTTCGAAGGTCGAAAATCCAAGCGTTCCCAATATGCGAGTGGTCGTTCTTCAAAAAAAGGTTGAGAACCCTAATACGTCATTACGAAATCGTGAGCTAAACCCAAAACGGTCGCTACACTTCCAAAAAGTTCTTATGGTCCCAAAAACGGACACTCTCTGCAAAAGTTATGCTCGGCTCTTCGAACGTCGTGAGTCCGAATATGCAGGTGCACGTTCCTCAAACAATGGTCAAAATACATCATACGTCATGATGAAGTTGTGAGTTCAATCCAAAAGGGTCGCTACATTTTAGAAAAGTACTTATGGGCCCAAAACGGACCCCGTCTGCAAAAGTTACGCTCATTTCTTCGAAGGTCGACAATACAAGCGTTCCCAATATGTGAGTGGTCGTTCTTCAAAAGAGGGATGAGAACCCTAATACGTCATTACGAAATCGTGAGCTAAACCCAAAACGGTCGCTACACTTCCGAAAAGTTCTTATGGTCCCAAAAACGGACACTCTCTGCAAAAGTTATGCTCAGCTCTTCGAACGTCGTGAGTCCGAATATGCAGGTTCACGTTCCTCAAAAAATGGTTAAAATCCCTCATACGTAACGACGAAGTTGTGAGTTCAATCTAAAAGGTCGCTACATTTTCGAAAAGTACTTATGGGCCCAAAACGGACACCGTTTGCAAAAGTTACGCTCATTTCTTCGAAGGTCGACA
>NW_019263378.1:8568-12144 GCF_002742605.1 Olea europaea var. sylvestris
CTCAAACAATGGTCAAAATACCTCATACGTCACGGCGAATTTGTGAGTTCAATCCAAAAGGGTCGCTACATTTTCGAAAAGTACTTATGGGCCCGAAACGGACACCGTCTGCAAAAGTTACGCTCATTTCTTCGAAGGTCGACAATCCAAGCGTTCCCAATATGTGAGTGGTCGTTCTTCAAAAGAGGGATGAGAACCCTAATACGTCATTACGAAATCGTGAGCTAAACCGAAAACGGTCGCTACATTTCCGAAAAGTACTTATGGTCCCAAGAATGGACACTGTCTGCAAAAGTTATGCTCAATTCTTCGAACGTCGTTAGTCCGAATATGCAGGTGCACGTTGCTCAAAAAATGGTCAAAATACCTCATACGTCACGACGAAGTTGTGAGTTCAATCCAAAAGGGTCGCCACATTTTCGAAAAGTACTTATGGGCCCAAAACGGACCCCGTCTGCAAAAGCTACGCTCATTTCTTCGAAGGTCGAAAATCCAAGCGTTCCCAATATGCGAGTGGTCATTCTTCAAAAAAAGGTTGAGAACCCTAATACGTCATTACGAAATCGTGAGCTAAACCCAAAACGGTCGCTACACTTCCGAAAAGTTCTTATGGTCCCAAAAACGGACACTCTCTGCAAAAGTTATGCTCAGCTCTTCGAACGTCGTGAGTCCGAATATGCAGGTTCACGTTCCTCAAAAAATGGTTAAAATCCCTCATACGTTACGACGAAGTTGTGAGTTCAATCTAAAAGGTCGCTACATTTCCGAAAAGTACTTATGGGCCCAAAACGGACACCGTTTGCAAAAGTTACGCTCAATTATTCGAACGTCGTCAGTCCGAATATGCAGGTGCACGTTTCTCAAACAATGGTCGAAATACCTCATACGTCACGACGAAGTTGAGAGTTCAATCCAAAAGGGTCGCTTCATTTTTGAAAAGTACTTATGGGCCCAAAACGGACCCCGTCTGCAAAAGTTACGCTCATTTCTTCGAAGGTCGACAATCCAAGCGTTCCCAATATGCGAGTGGTCGTTCTTCAAAAAAAGGATGAGAACCCTAATACGACATTACGAAATCGTGAGCTAAACCCAAAACGGTCGCTACACTTCCGAAAAGTACTTATGGTCCCAAAAACGGACACTGTCTGCAAAAGTTATGCTCAATTCTTCGAGCGTCGTCAGTCCGAATATCCAGGTGCACGTTCCTCAAACAATGGTCAAAATACCTCATACGTCACGGCGAATTTGTGAGTTCAATCCAAAAGGGTCGCTTAATATTCGAAAAGTACTTATGGGCCCAAAACGGACCCCGTCTGCAAAAGTTACGCTCATTTCTTCGAAGGTCGTGAATCCAAGCGTTCCCAATATGCGAGTGGTCGTTCTTCAAAAAAAGGATGAGAACCCTAATACGTCATTATGAAATCGTGAGCTAAACCCAAAACGGTCGCTACATTTCCGAAAAGTACTTACGGGCCCGAAACGGACCCCGTCTGCAAAAGTTACGCTCATTTCTTCGGAGGTCGACAATCCAAGCGTTCCCAATATGCGAGTGGTCGTTCTTCAACCCAAAACGGTCGCTACATTTCCGAAAAGTACTTACGGGCCCGAAACGGACCCCGTCTGCAAAAGTTACGCTCATTTCTTCGGAGGTCGACAATCCAAGCGTTCCCAATATGCGAGTGGTCGTTCTTCAACCCAAAACGGTCGCTACATTTCCGAAAAGTACTTACGGGCCCGAAACGGACCCCGTCTGCAAAAGTTACGCTCATTTCTTCGGAGGTCGACAATCCAAGCGTTCCCAATATGCGAGTGGTCGTTCTTCAACCCAAAACGGTCGCTACATTTCCGAAAAGTACTTACGGGCCCGAAACGGACCCCGTCTGCAAAAGTTACGCTCATTTCTTCGGAGGTCGACAATCCAAGCGTTCCCAATATGCGAGTGGTCGTTCTTCAACCCAAAACGGTCGCTACATTTCCGAAAAGTACTTACGGGCCCGAAACGGACCCCGTCTGCAAAAGTTACGCTCATTTCTTCGGAGGTCGACAATCCAAGCGTTCCCAATATGCGAGTGGTCGTTCTTCAACCCAAAACGGTCGCTACATTTCCGAAAAGTACTTACGGGCCCGAAACGGACCCCGTCTGCAAAAGTTACGCTCATTTCTTCGGAGGTCGACAATCCAAGCGTTCCCAATATGCGAGTGGTCGTTCTTCAACCCAAAACGGTCGCTACATTTCCGAAAAGTACTTACGGGCCCGAAACGGACCCCGTCTGCAAAAGTTACGCTCATTTCTTCGGAGGTCGACAATCCAAGCGTTCCCAATATGCGAGTGGTCGTTCTTCAACCCAAAACGGTCGCTACATTTCCGAAAAGTACTTACGGGCCCGAAACGGACCCCGTCTGCAAAAGTTACGCTCATTTCTTCGGAGGTCGACAATCCAAGCGTTCCCAATATGCGAGTGGTCGTTCTTCAACCCAAAACGGTCGCTACATTTCCGAAAAGTACTTACGGGCCCGAAACGGACCCCGTCTGCAAAAGTTACGCTCATTTCTTCGGAGGTCGACAATCCAAGCGTTCCCAATATGCGAGTGGTCGTTCTTCAACCCAAAACGGTCGCTACATTTCCGAAAAGTACTTACGGGCCCGAAACGGACCCCGTCTGCAAAAGTTACGCTCATTTCTTCGGAGGTCGACAATCCAAGCGTTCCCAATATGCGAGTGGTCGTTCTTCAACCCAAAACGGTCGCTACATTTCCGAAAAGTACTTACGGGCCCGAAACGGACCCCGTCTGCAAAAGTTACGCTCATACGAAATCGTGAGCTAAACCCAAAACGTCACGACGAAGTTGGGAGTTCAATCCAATAGGGTCGCTACATTTCCGAAAAGTACTTATGGGCCCGAAACGGACAACCTGTGCAAAAGTTACGCTCATTTCTTCGAAGGTCGAAAATTCAAGCGTTCCCAATATGCGAGTGGTCGTTATTCAAAAAAGGGATGAGAACCCTAATACGTCATTATGAAATCACGAGCTAAACCCAAAACGGTCGCTACACTTCCGTAAAGTACTTATGGTCCCAAAAACGGAACTGTTTGCAGAAGTTATGCTCAATTCTTCGAACGTCGTCAGTCCGAATATGCTGGTGCATGTTCCTCAAACAATGGTCGAAATACCTCATACGTCACGACGAAGTTGTGAGTTCAATCCAAAAGGGTCGCTACATTTCCGAAAAGTACTTATGGGCCCAAAACGGACCCCGTCTGCAAAAATTACGCTCATTTCTTCGAAGGTCGACAATCCAAGCGTTCCCAATATGCGAGTGGTCGTTCTTCAAAAAAAGGATGAGAACCCTAATACGTCATTACGAAATCGTGAGCTAAACCCAAAACGATCGCTACACTTCCGAAAAGTACTTATGGCCCCAAAAACGGACATTGTCCGCAGAAGTTATGCTCAATTCTTCGAACGTCGTCAGTCCGAATATGCAGGTGTACATTTCTCAAACAATGGTCAAAATACCTCATACGTCACGACGAAGTTGTGAGTTCAATCCAATAGGGTCGCTACATTTCCGAA
>NW_019263378.1:12523-16245 GCF_002742605.1 Olea europaea var. sylvestris
AAGTACTTATGGGCCCAAAACGGACCCCGTCTGCAAAAGTTACACTCATTTCTTCGAAGGTCGACAATCCAAGCGTTCCCAATATGCGAGTGGTCGTTCTTCAAAAAAAGGATGAGAACCCTAATACCTAATTACGAAATCGTGAGCTAAACCCAAAACAGTCACTACATTTTCGAAAAGTACTTACGGTCCTAAAAACGGACACTGTTATGCTCAATTCTTCGAACATCGTCAGTCCGAATATGCAGGTGTACGTTCCTTAAAAAATGGTCAAAATCCCTCATACGTCACGACGAAGTTGTGAGTTCAATCCAAAAGGGTCGCTACATTTCCGAAAAGTACTTATGGGCCCGAAACGGACACCATCTGCAAAATTTACGGTCATTTCTTCGAAGGTCGACAATCCAAGCGTTCCCAATATGCTCGTGAGCTAAACCCAAAACGATCGCTACACTTCCGAAAAGTACTTATGGCCCCAAAAACGGACAATGTCCGCAGAAGTTATGCTCAATTCTTCGAACGTCGTCAGTCCGAATATGCAGGTGCACGTTTCTCAAACAATGGTCAAAATACCTCATACGTCACGACGAAGTTGTGAGTTCAATCCAATAGGGTCGCTACATTTCCGAAAAGTACTTATGGGCCCGAAACGGACACCGTGTGCAAAAGTTACGCTCATTTCTTCGAAGGTCGACAATCCAAGCGTTCCCAATATGCGAGTGGTCGTTCTTCAAAAAAGGGATGAGAACCTTAATACGTCATTATGAAATCGTGAGCTAAACCCAAAACGGTCGCTACACTTCCGTAAAGTACTTATGGTCCCAAAAACGGACACTGTTTGCAGAAGTTATGCTCAATTCTTCGAACGTCGTCAGTCCGAATATGCAGGTGCATGTTCCTCAAACAATGGTCAAAATACCTCATACGTCACGACGAAGTTGTGAGTTCAATCCAAAAGGGTCGCTACATTTTCGAAAAGTACTTATGGGCCCAAAACGGACCCCGTCTGCAAAAGTTACGCTCATTTCTTCGAAGGTCGACAATCCAAGCGTTCCCAATATGCGAGTGGTCGTTCTTCAAAAAAAGGAGGAGAACCGAAATACGTAGTTACGAAATCGTGAGCTAAACCCAAAACAGTCGCTACATTTTCGAAAAGTACTTACGGTCCCAAAAACGGACACTGTTATGCTCAATTCTTCGAACATCGTCAGTCCGAATATGCAGGTGTACGTTCCTCAAAAAATGGTCAAAATCCCTCATACGTCACGACGAAGTTGTGAGTTCAATCCAAAAGGGTCGCTACATTTCCGAAAAGTACTTATGGGCCCGAAACGGACACCGTCTGCAAAATTTACGGTCATTTCTTCGAAGGTCGACAATCCAAGCGTTCCCAATATGCGGGTGGTAGTTCTTCAAAAAAAGGCTGAGAACCCTAATACGTCATTACGAAATCGTGAACTAAACCCAAAACGATCGCTACACTTCCGAAAAGTACTTATGGCCCCAAAAACGGACAATGTCCGCAGAAGTTATGCTCAATTCTTCGAACGTCGTCAGTTCGAATATGCAGGTGTACATTTCTCAAACAACGGTCAAAATACCTCATACGTCACGACGAAGTTTTGAGTTCAATCCAATAGGGTCGCTACATTTCCGAAAAATACTTATGGGCCCGAAACGGACACCGTGTGCAAAAGTTACGCTCATTTCTTCGAAGGTCGACAATCCAAGCGTTCCCAATATGCGAGTGGTCGTTCTTCAAAAAAGGGATGAGAACCCTAATACGTCATTATGAAATCATGAGCTAAACCCAAAACGGTCGCTACACTTCCGTAAAGTACTTATGGTCCCAAAAACGGACACTGTTTGCAGAAGTTATGCCCAATTCTTCGAACGTCGTCAGTCCGAATATGCAGGTGGACGTTCCTCAAACAATGGTCAAAATACCTCATACGTCACGACGAAGTTGTGAGTTCAATCCAAAAGGGTCGCTACATTTTCGAAAAGTACTTATGGGCCCAAAACGGACCCCGTCTGCAAAAGTTACGCTCATTTCTTCAAAGGTCGACAATCCAAGCGTTCCTAATATGCGAGTGGTCGTTCTTCAAAAAAAGGATGAGAACCCTAATACGTAATTACGAAATCGTGAGCTAAACCCAAAACAGTCGCTACATTTACGAAAAGTACTTATGGTCCCAAAAACGGACACTCTCTTCAAAAGTTATGCTCAATTCTTCGAATATCGTCAGTCCGAATATGCAGGTGCATGTTCTTCAAAAAATGGCCAAATCCCTCATACGTCACGACGATGTTGTGAGTTCAGTCCAAAAGGGTCGCTACATGTCGACAATCCAAGCGTTCCTAATATGCGAGTGGTCGTTCTTCAAAAAAAGGACGAAAACCCAAATACAACATTACGAAATCGTGAGCTAAACCGAAAACGGTCGCTGCATTTCTGAAAAGTACTTATGGTCCTAAAAACGGACACTGTCTGCAAAAGCTATGCTCAATTCTTCGAATATCGTCAGTCCGAATATGCAGGTGCATGTTCTTCAAAAAATGGCCAAATCCCTCATACGTCACGACGATGTTGTGAGTTCAGTCCAAAAGGGTCGCTACATGTCGACAATCCAAGCGTTCCTAATATGCGAGTGGTCGTTCTTCAAAAAAAGGACGAAAACCCAAATACAACATTACGAAATCGTGAGCTAAACCGAAAACGGTCGCTGCATTTCTGAAAAGTACTTATGGTCCTAAAAACGGACACTGTCTGCAAAAGTTATGCTCATTTCATCGAAGGTCGACAATCCAAGCGTTCCTAATATGCGAGTGGTCGTTCTTCAAAAAAGGGATGAGAACCCTAATACGTCATTATGAAATCGTGAGCTAAACCGAAAACGGTCGCTGCATTTCTGAAAAGTACTTATGGTCCTAAAAACGGACACTGTCTGCAAAAGTTATGCTCAATTCTTCGAACATCGTCAGTCCAAATATGCAGGTGCATGTTCTTCAAAAAATGGTCAAATCCCTCATACGTCACGACGATGTTGTGAGTTCAATCCAAAAGGGTCGCTACATGTCCGAAAAGTACTTATGGGCCCAAAACGGACCCCGTCTGCAAAAGTTACGCTCATTTCTTCGAAGGTCGACAATCCAAGCGTTCCCAATATGCGAGTGGTCGTTCTTCAAAAAAAGGATGAGAACCCTATTTCGTCATTAAGAAATCGCGAGCTAAACCCAATACGGCCGTTACATTTACGAAAAGTACTTATGGTCCCAAAAACGGACACTCTCTTCAAAAGTTATGTTCAATTCTTCGAACGTCGTGAGTCCGAATATGTCGGTGCACGTTCCTCAAAAAATGGTCAAAATCCCTCATGCGTAACGACGAAGTTGTGATTTCAATCTAAAAGGGTCGCTACATTTCCGAAAAGTACTTATGCGACCAAAACGGACACCGTTTGAAAAAGTTACGCTAATTTCTTCGAAGGTCGACACTCCAAGCGTTCAAAATATGCGAGTGGTCGTTCTTCAAAAAAAGGAAGAAAACCCTAATACGTCATTATGAAATAGTGAGCCAAACCCAAAACGGTCGCTACATTTCCGAAAAGTACTTATGGTCCCAAAAACTGACACTGGCTGCAAAAGTTATGCTCAATTCTTCGAACGTCGTCAGTCCGAATATGTAGGTGCACGTTCCTCAAAAAATGATCAAAATCCCT
>NW_019263379.1:0-16214 GCF_002742605.1 Olea europaea var. sylvestris
AGCCCATTGCGACACAGTCGAGAAAAATGACGAAATTGCCCCCGGCGCGATTTTTGTTTCCGATCAACCTTTCAAATTTTAGCACATTCCGACACAGTCGCGAAAAATGACGAAATTGCCCCGGCGCGATTTTTGTTTCGATAAACCTGTCAAATTTTGGCCCATTTCGACACAGTCGCGAAAAATGACGAAATTCTCCCCGACGCGAATTTTGTTTCCGATCAACCTGTCAAATTTTAGCCCATTCCGACACCGTCGCGAAAAATGACGAAATTGCCCCCGGTATGATTTTTGTTTCCGATCAACCTGTCAAATTTTAGCCTATTTCGACACAGTTACGAAAAATGATGAAATTGCCCCCAATGCAGTTTTTGTTCCGGATCAACCTCTCAAATTTTAGCCCATTCCGACACCGTCGCGAAAAAGGTCGAAATTGCCCCCGGCGCGATTTTTGTTTTCGATAAACCTGTCAAATTTTAGCCAATTCCGACACAGCTGCAAAAAATTAGGAAATTCTCCCGGCGCGATTTTTGTTCCCGATCAACCTGTCAAATTTGAGCCCATTCCGACACAGTCGAGAAAAATTAAGAAATTACCCCCGACGCGATTTTGTTTCCGATCAACCTGTCAAATTTTAGCCCATTCCGACACAATCGCGAAAAATGACGAAATTGCCCCCGGCGCGGTTCTTGTTTCCGATCAACCCGTCAAATTTTAGCCCATTTCGACACAGTTACAAAAAATGACGAAATTGCCCCCGGCGCAATTTTTGTTCCGGATCAACCTGTCAAATTTTAGCCCATTCCGACACCGTCGCGAAAAAGGTCAAAATTGCCCCCGGCGCGATTTTTTTTTCCGATCAACCTGTCAAATTTTAGCCAATTCCGACACAGTCGCGAAAAATGACAAAATTGCCCCTGCCGCGGTTTATAATTCCCACCAACCAGTCAAATTTTAGCCCATTTAGACGCAGTCGAGAAAAATGACGAAAATGCCCCCGGCGCGATTTTTGTTTCCTATCAACCTGTCAAATTTTATCCCATTCCGACACAGTCGCGAAAAATGACGAAATTGCCCCTGCCTCGATTTTTATTTCCGATCAAGCAGTCAAATTTTAGCCCATTTCGACACAGTCAAGAAAAATGACGAAATTGCCCCCGGCGCGATTTTTGTTTCCTATCAACCTGTCAAATTTTAGCCCATTCCGACATAGTCGCGAAAAATGACGAAATTGCCCCCGACACGGTTTTTGTTTCCGATCAACCTGTCAAATTTTAGCCCATTTCGACACCGTTGCGAAAAATGAAGAAATTTCCCCCGGCGCAGTTTTTGTTCCGGATCAACCTCTTAGATTTTAGCCCATTCCGACACCGTCGCGAAAAAGGTCGAAATTGCCCCCGTTGCGATTTTTGTTTTCGATCAACTTGTCAAATTTTAGCCAATTCCGAGACAGTCGCGAAAAATGACGAAATTGCCCCTGCCGCGGTTTTTAATTCCGATCAACCGGTCAAATTTTAGCCCATTGCGACACAGTCGAGAAAAATGACGAAATTGCCCCCGGCGGGATTTTTGTTTCCGATCAACCTGTCAAATTTTAGCCCATTCCGACACAGTCGCGAAAAATGACGAAATTGCCCCGGCGCGATTTTTGTTTCCGATAAACCTGTCAAATTTTGGCCCATTTCGACACAGTCGCGAAAAATGACGAAATTCTCCCCGACGCGAATTTTGTTTCCGATCAACCTGTCAAATTTTAGCCCATTCCGACACAGTCGCGAAAAATGATGAAATTGCCCACGGTGCGATTTTTGTTTCCGATCGACCTGTCAAATTTTAGCCTATTTCGACACAGTTACGAAAAATGACGAAATTGCCCCCAACGCAGTTTTTGTTCCGGATCAACCTCTCAAATTTTAGCCCATTCCGATGGAGTCGCGAAAAAGGTCGAAATTGCCCCCGGCGCGATTTTTGTTTCCGATCAACCTGTCAAATTTTAGCCTATTTCGACACAGTTCCGAAAAATGACGAAATTGCCCCCAACGCAGTTTTTGTTCCGGATCAACCTCTCAAATTTTAGCCCATTCCGACACCGTCGCGAAAAAGGTCAAAATTGCCCCCGGCACGATTTTTGTTTTCGATAAACCTGTCAAATTTTAGCCAATTCCGACACAGTCGCGAAAAATGACAAAATTGCCCCTGCCGCGGTTTATAATTCCCACCAACCAGTCAAATTTTAGCCCATTTCGACACAGTCAAGAAAAATGATGAAATTGCCCCCGGCGCGATTTTTGTTTCCTATCAATGACGAAATTGCCCCCGACACGGTTTTTGTTTCCGATCAACCTGTCAAATTTTAGCCCATTTCGACACCGTTGCGAAAAATGACGAAATTGCCCCCGGCGCGATTTTTGTTTCCGATCAACCTGTCAAATTTTAACCCATTTCGACACCGTTGCGAAAAATGACGAAATTGCCCCCGGCGCGATTTTTGTTTCCGATCAACCTGTCAAATTTTAACCCATTTCGACACCGTTGCGAAAAATGACGAAATTGCCCCCGGCGCGATTTTTGTTTCCGATCAACCTGTCAAATTTTAACCCATTTCGACACCGTTGCGAAAAATGACGAAATTGCCCCCGGCGCGATTTTTGTTTCCGATCAACCTGTCAAATTTTAACCCATTTCGACACCGTTGCGAAAAATGACGAAATTGCCCCCGGCGCGATTTTTGTTTCCGATCAACCTGTCAAATTTTAACCCATTTCGACACCGTTGCGAAAAATGACGAAATTGCCCCCGGCGCGATTTTTGTTTCCGATCAACCTGTCAAATTTTAACCCATTTCGACACCGTTGCGAAAAATGACGAAATTGCCCCCGGCGCGATTTTTGTTTCCGATCAACCTGTCAAATTTTAGCCTATTTCGACACAGTTACGAAAAATGACGAAATTGCCCCCAACGCAGTTTTTGTTCCGGATCAACCTCTCAAATTTTAGCCCATTCCGACAGAGTCGCGAAAAAGGTCGAAATTGCCCCCGGCGCGATTTTTGTTTCCGATCAACCTGTCAAATTTTAGCCTATTTCGACACAGTTACGAAAAATGACGAAATTGCCCCCAACGCAGTTTTTGTTCCGGATCAACCTCTCAAATTTTAGCCCATTCCGACACCGTCGCGAAAAAGGTCAAAATTGCCCCCGGCACGATTTTTGTTTTCGATAAACCTGTCAAATTTTAGCCAATTCCGACACAGCTGCGAAAAATTACGAAATTCTCCCGGCGCGATTTTTGTTCCCGATCAACCTGTCAAATTTGAGCCCATTCCGACACAGTCGAGAAAAATTAAGAAATTGCCCCGACGCGATTTTGTTTCCGATCAACCTGTCAAATTTTAGCCCATTCCGACATAGTCGCGAAAAATGGGGAAATTGCCCCCGACACGGTTTTTGTTTCCGATCAACCTGTCAAATTTTAGCCCATTTCGACACCATTGCGAAAAATGACGAAATTGCCCCCGGCGCAGTTTTTGTTCCGGATCAACCTCTCAAATTTTAGCCCATTCCGACACCGTCGCGAAAAATGACGAAATTGCCCCCGACGCGATTTTTGTTTCCGATCAACCTGTCAAATTTTAGCCCATTTCGACACCGTTGCGAAAAATGACGAAATTTCCCCCGGCGCAGTTTTTGTTCCGGATCAACCTCTCAAATTTTAGCCCATTCCGACACCGTCGAGAAAAAGGTCGAAATTGCCCCTGTCGCGATTTTTGTTTTCGATCAACTTGTCAAATTTTGTCCAATTCCGACACAGTCGCGAAAAATGACGAAATCGCCCCTGCCGCGGTTTTTAATTCCGATCAACCGGTCAAATTTTAGCCCATTGCGACACAGTCGAGAAAAATGACGAAATTGCCCCCGGCGCGATTTTTGTTTCCGATCAACCTGTCAAATTTTAGCCCATTCTGACACAGTCGCGAAAAACGACGAAATTGCCCCCGGTGCGATTTTTGTTTCCGATAAACCTGTCAAATTTTGGCCCATTTCGACACAGTCGCGAAAAATGACGAAATTCTCCCCGACGCGAATTTTGTTTCCGATCAACCTGTCAAATTTTAGCCCATTCTGACACAGTCGCGAAAAACGACGAAATTGCCCCCGGTGCGATTTTTGTTTCCGATCAACCTGTCAAATTTTAGCCTATTTCGACAAAGTTACGAAAAATGACGAAATTGCCCCCAACGCAGTTTTTGTTTCAGATCAACCTCTCAAATTTTAGCCCATTCCGACACCGTCGCGAAAAAGGTCGAAATTGCCCCCGGCGCGATTTTTGTTTTCGATAAACCTGTCAAATTTTAGCCAATTCCGACACAGCTGGGAAAAATTACGAAATTCTCCCGGCGCGATTTTTGTTCCCGATCAACCTGTCAAATTTGAGCCCATTCCGACACAGTCGAGAAAAATTAAGAAATTGCCCCCGACGCGATTTTTTTTCCGATCAACCTGTCAAATTTTAGCCATTCCGACACAATCGCGAAAAATAACGAAATTGCCCTCGGCGCGGTTCTTTTTTCCGATCAACCCGTCAAATTTTAGCACAATTCGACACAGTTGCAAAAAATGAAGAAATTGCCCCCGGCGCAGTTTTTGTTCCGGATCAACCTCTCAAATTTTAGCCCATTCCGACACTGTCGCGAAAAAGGTCAAAATTGCCCCCAGCGCGATTTTTGTTTTCGATCAACTTGTCAAATTTTAGCCAATTCCGACGCAGTCGCGAAAAATGACGAAATTGCCCCTGCCGCGATTTTTAATTCCGATCAACCGGTCAAATTTTAGCCCATTTCGACACACTCGAGAAAAATGACGAAATTGCCCCCGGCGCGATTTTTGTTTCCGATCAACCTGTCAAATTGTAGCCCATTCCGACACAGTAGCGAAAAATGACGAAATTGCCCCGGCGCGATTTTTGTTTCCGATAAACCTGTCAAATTTTGGCCCATTCCGACACAGTCGCGAAAAATGACGAAATTGTCCACGACGCGAATTTTGTTTCCGATCAACCTGTCAAATTTTAGCCCATTCCGACACAGTCGCAAAAAATGACGAAATTGCCCACGGTGCGATTTTTTTTTCCGATCAACCTGTCAAATTTTAGCCTATTTCGACACTGTTGCGAAAAATGGCGAAATTGCCCCCAACACAGTTTTTGTTCCGGATCAACCTCTCAAATTTTAGCCCATTCCGACACCGGCGCGAAAATGTCGAAATTGCACCCGGCGCGATTTTTGTTCCCGATCAACCTGTCAAATTTGAGCCCATTCCGACACAGTCGAGAAAAATTAAGAAATCGCCCCCGACGCGATTTTTGTTTCCGATCAACCTGTCAAATTTTAGCCCATTCCAACACAGTCGCGAAAAATGAGGAAATTGCCTCCGGTACTGTTTTTGTTTCCGATCAACCAATCAAATTTTAGCCCATTCCGACATCGTCGCGAAAAATGACAAAATAGCCCCGGCGCGATTTTTGTTTCCTATCAACCAGTCAAATTTTAGCCAATTCCGACACAGTTGCAAAAAATGACGAAATTATCCCCGACGCGATTTTTGTTCCTGATCATCCTGTCAAATTTGAGCCCACTCCGACACAGTCGTGAAAAGTTACGAAATTGCCCCGGCGCGATTTCTGTTTCTGATCAACCTGTCAAATTTTAGCCAATTCCGACAGTCACGAAAAATGACGAAATTGCCCCTGACGCGATTTTTGTTTCTGATCAACCTGTCAAAATTTAGCCAATTCCGAGACAGCCGCAAAAAATGACGAAATTTTCCCCGGCGCGATTTTTGTTTCCGATCAACCAGTCAAATTTTAGAGCATTCCGACGTCATCTCGAAAAATGACAAAATAGCCCCCGACGCGATTTTTAATTCCAATCAACCTGTCAAACTTTAGCCAATTTCGACACAGTCGCGAAAAATGACGAAATTGTCCCCGACGCGATTTTGTTTCCGATCAACCTGTCAAATTTTAGCCCATTCCGACACAATCGCGAAAAATGACGAAATTGCCCCCGGCGCGGTTCTTGTTTCCGATCAACCCGTCAAATTTTAGCCCTTTCCGACACAGTTGCAAAAAATGACGAAATTGCCCCCGGCGAAGTTTTCGTTCCGGATCAACCTCTCAAATTTTAGCACATTCCGACACCGTCGCGAAAAAGGTCAAAATTGCCCCCAGCGCGATTTTTGTTTTCGATCAACTTGTCAAATTTTAGCCAATTCCGACACAGTCGCAAAAAATAACAAAATTGCCCCTGCCGCGGTTTATAATTCCCACCAACCAGTCAAATTTTAGCCCATTTCGACACGATCGAGAAAAATGACGAAATTGCCCCCGGCGCGATTTTTGTTTCCTATCAACCAGTCAAATTTTAGCCCATTCCGACACAGTCGCGAAAAATGAGGAAATTGCCCCCGGTGCTGTTTTTGTTTCCGATCAACCAATCAAATTTTAGCCCATTCCGACATCGTCGCGAAAAATGATAAAATTGCCCCCGGAGCGATTTTTGTTTCCTATCAACCTGTCAAATTTTAGCCAATTCCGACACAGTTGGAAAAAATGACGAAATTACCCCCGACGCGGTTTTTGTTCCTGATCAACCTGTCAAATTTGAGCCCACTCCGACACAGTCGCGAAAAGTTACGAAATTGCCCCGGCGCGATTTTTGTTTCCGATCAACCTGTCAAATTTTAGCCAATTCCGACACAGTCGCGAAAAATGACGAAATTGTCCCCGACGCGATTTTTGTTTCCGATCAACCAGTCAAATTTTAGAGCATTCCGACGTCGTTGCGAAAAATGACAAAATAGCCTCCGGCGCGATTTTTTTTTCCAATCAACCTGTCAAACTTTAGCCAATTCCGACACAGTCGCGAAAAATGTCGAAATTGTCCCAGACGCGATTTTGTTTCCGATCAACCTGTCAAATTTTAGCCCATTCCGACACAATCGCGAAAAATGACGAAATTGCCCCCGGCGCGGTTCTTGTTTCCGATCAACCCGTCAAATTTTAGACCTTTTCGACACAGTTACAAAAAATGACGAAATTGCCCCCGGCGCAGTTTTTGTTCCGGATCAACCTCTCAAATTTTACCGATTCCGACACCGCCGCGAAAAAGGTCAAAACTGCCCCCAGCGTGATTTTTGTTTTCGATCAACTTGTCAAATTTTAGCCAATTCCGACACTATCGCGAAAAATGGCAAAATTGCCCCTGCCGCGGTTTATAATTCCCACCAACCAGTCAAATTTTAGCCCATTTCGACACAGTCGAGAAAAATGACGAAATTGCCCCCGGCGCGATTTTTGTTTCCTATCAACCAGTCAAATTTTAATCCATTCCGACACAGTCGCGAAAAATGACGAAATTGTCCGCGGGGCGATTTTTGTTTCCGATCAACCTGTCAAATTTTAGCCCATTCCGACACAGTCGCGAAAAATGACGAAATTGTCCCCGACGCGATTTTGTTTCCGATCAACCTGTCAAATTTTAGCCCATTCATACACAGTCGCGAAAAATGACGAAATTGCCCCTGCCTCGATTTTTATTTTCCGATCAACCAGTCAAATTTTAGCCCATTTCGACACAGTCGAGAAAAATGACGAAATTGCCCCCGGCGTGATTTTTGTTTCCTATCAACCTGTCAAATTTTAGCCCATTCCGACATAGTCGCGAAAAATGACGAAATTGCCCCCGGCGCGGTTTTTGTTTCTGATCAACCTGTCATATTTTAGCCCATTTCGACACCTTGGCGAAAAATGACGAAATTGCCCCCGGCGCAGTTTTTGTTCCGGATCAACCTCTCAAATTTTAGCCTATTCTGACACCGTCGCGAAAAAGGTCGAAATTGCCCCCGTCGCGATTTTTGTTTTCGATCAACTTGTCAAATTTTAGCCAATTCCGACATAGTCGCGAAAAATGACGAAATTGCCCCTGCCGCGATTTTTAATTCCGATCAACCGGTCAAATTTTAGCCCATTTCGACACAGTCGCGAAAAATGACGAAATTGCCCCGGCGCGATTTTTGTTTCCGATAAACCTGTCAAATTTTGGCCCATTCCGACACAGTCGCGAAAAATGACGAAATTGTCCCCGACGCGAATTTTGTTTCCGATCAACCTGTCAAATTTTAGCCCATTCTGACACAGTCGCGAAAAATGAAGAAATTGCCCCCGGCGCGATTTTTGTTTCCGATCAACCTGTCAAATTTTAGCCTATTTCGACACTGTTGCGAAAAATGGCGAAATTGCCCCCAACGCAGTTTTTGTTCCGGATCAACCTCTCAAATTTTAGCCAATTCCGACACCGGCGCGAAAAGGTCGAAATTGCCCCCGGCGCGATTTTTGTTTTCGATAAACCTGTCAAATTTTAGCCAATTCCGACACAGCTGCGAAAAATTACGAAATTCTCCCTGCGCGATTTTTGTTCCCGATCAACCTGTCAAATTTGTGCCCATTTCGACACAGTTGAGAAAAATTAAGAAATCGTCCCCGACGCGATTTTTGTTTCCGATCAACCTGTCAAATTTTAGCCCATTCCAACACAGTCGCGAAAAATGACGAAATTGCCTCCGGTGCTGTTTTTGTTTCCGATCAACCAATCAAATTTTAGCCCATTCCGACATCGTCGCGAAAGTGACAAAATTGCCCCCGTCGTGATTTTTGTTTCCTATCAACCAGTCAAATTTTAGCCAATTCCGACACAGTTGCAAAAAATGACAAAATTACCCCCGACGCGATTTTTGTTCCTGATCAACCTGTCAAATTTGAGCCCACTCCGACACAGTCGCGAAAAGTTACGAAATTGCCACGGCGCGATTTTTGTTTTCGATCAACCTGTCAAATTTTAGCCAATTCCGACACAGTCGCGAAAAATGACGAAATTTCCCCCGACGCAATTTTTGTTTCCAATCAACCTGTCAAAATTTAGCCAATTCCGAGACAGTCGCAAAAAATGACGAAATTTTCCCCGGCGCGATTTTTGTTTCCGATCAACCAGTCAAATTTTAGAGCATTCCGACGTCGTCGCGAAAAATGACAAAATAGCCCCCGGCGCGATTTTTGTTTCCAATCAACCTGTCAAACTTTAGCCAATTCCGACACAGTCGCGAAAAATGACGAAATTGTCCCCGACGCGATTTTGTTTCCGATCAACCTGTCAAATTTTAGCCCATTCCGACACAATCGCGAAAAATGACGAAATTGCCCCCGGCGCGGTTCTTGTTTCCGATCAACCCGTCAAATTTTAGCCCTTTTCGACACAGTTGCAAAAAATGACGAAATTGCCCCCGGCGCAGTTTTGGTTCCGGATCAACCTCTAAAATTTTACCACATTCCGACACCGTCGCGAAAAAGGTCAAAATTGCCCCCAGGGCGATTTTTGTTTTCGACTAACTTGTCAAATTTCAGCCAATTCCGGCACAGTCGCGAAAAATGAAAAAAATTGCCCCTGCCGCGATTTATAATTCCCACCAACCAGTCAAATTTTAGCCCATTTCGACACGGTCGAGAAAAATGACGAAATTGCCCCCGGCGCGATTTTTGTTTCCTATCAACCAGTCAAATTTTAGCCCATTCCGACACAGTCGCGAAAAATGAGGAAATTGCCCCCGGTGCTGTTTTTGTTTCCGATCAACCAATCAAATTTTAGCCCATTCCGACATCGTCGCGAAAAATGATAAAATTGCCACCGGAGCGATTTTTGTTTTCGATCAACCTGTCAAATTGTGGCCCATTTCGACACAGTCGAGAAAAATGACGAAATTGCCCCCGGCGCGATTTTTGTTTCCTATCAACCTGTCAAATTTTAGCCCATTCCGACATAGTCGCGAAAAATGACGAAATTGCCCCCGGCGCGATTTTTGTTTCCTATCAACCTGTCAAATTTTAGCCCATTCCGACATAGTCGCGAAAAATGACGAAATTGCCCCCGGCGCGTTTTTTGTTTCCGATCAACCTGTCAAATTTTAGCCCATTTCGACACCGTGGCGAAAAATGACGAAATTGCCCCCGGCGCAGTCTTTGTTCCGGATCAACCTCTCAAATTTTAGCCCATTCCGACACCGTCGCGAAAAACGTCGAAATTGCCCCCGTCGCGATTTTTTTTTCGATCAACTTGCCAAATTTTAGCCAATTCCGACACAGTTGCGAAAAATGACGAAATTGCCCCCGGCGCGATTTTTGTTTCCGATCAACCGGTCAAATTTTAGCCCATTCCGACACAGTCGAGAAAAATGACGAAATTGCCCCCGGCGCGATTTTTGTTTCCGATCAACCGGTCAAATTTTAGCCCATTCCGACACAGTCGAGAAAAATGACGAAATTGCCCCAGCGCGATTTTTGTTTCCGATAAACCTGTCAAATTTTGGCCCATTCTGACACAGTCGCGAAAAATGACGAAATTCTCCCCGACGCGATTTTTGTTTCCGATCAACCTGTCAAATTTTAGTCTATTTCGACACAGTTACGAAAAATGATGAAATTGCCCCCAACGCAGTTTTTGTTCCGGATCAACCTCTCAAATTTTAGCCCATTCCGACACCGTCCCGAAAAAGGTCGCAATTGCCCCCGGCACGATTTTTGTTTTTGATAAACCTGTCAAATTTTAGCCAATTCCGACACAGCTGCGAAAAATTACGAAATTCTCCCGGCGCGATTTTTGTTCCCAATCAACCTGTCAAATTTGAGCCCATTCCGACACAGTCGAGAAAAATTAAGAAATTGCCCCCGACGCGATTTTTGTTTCCGATCAACCTGTCAAATTTTAGCCCATTCCGACACAGTCGTTAAAAATGATAAAATTGCCCCCGGCGCGATTTTTGTTTCCGATCAACCAATCAAATTTTAGCCCATTCGGACATCGTCGCGAAAAATGACAAAATTGCCCCCGGCGCGATTTTTGTTTCCTATCAACAAATCAAATTTTAGCCAATTCCGACACAATTGCAAAAAACGACGAAATTACCCCCGACGCGGTTTTTTTTCCTGATCAACCTGTCAAATTTGAGCCCACTCTGACACAGTCGCGAAAAATTACGAAATTGCCCTGGCGCGATTTTTGTTTCCGATCAACCTGTCTAATTTTAGCCTATTTCGACACAGTTGCGAAAAATGACGAAATTGCCCCCGACGCAGTTTTTATTCCGGATCAACCTCTCAAATTTTAGCCCATTCCGACACCGTCGCGAAAAAGGTCGAAATTGCCCCCAGCGCGATTTTTGTTTTTGATAAACCTGTCAAATTTTAGCCAATTCCGACACAGCTGCGAAAAATTACGAAATTCTCGCGGCGCGATTTTTGTTCCCGATCAACCTGTCAAATTTGAGCCTATTCCGACACAGTCGAGAAAAATTAAGAAATTGCCCCCGACGCGATTTTTGTTTCCGATCAACCTGTCAAATTTTAGCCCATTCCGACACAGTTGCGAAAAATGAGGAAATTGCCCCCGGCGCGGTTTTTTGTTTCCGATCAACCAATCAAATTTTAGCCCATTCTGATATCGTCGCGAAAAATGACAAAATTGCCCCCGGCGCCATTTTTGTTTCCTATCAACAAGTCAAATTTTAGCCAATTCCGACACAGTTGCAAAAAATGACGAAATTACCCACGACGCGGTTTTTGTTCCTGATCAACCTGTCAAATTTGAGCCCACACCGACACAGTCGCGAAAAGTTACGAAATTGCCCCGGCGCGATTTTTGTTTCCGACCAACCTGTCAAAATTTAGCCAATTCCGAGACAGTCGCTAAAAATGACGAAATTTTCCCCGGCGCGGTTTTTGTTTCCGATCAACCAGTCAAATTTTAGAGCATTCCGACGTCGTCGCGAAAAATGACAAAATAGCCCCCGGCGCGATTTTTTTTCCGATCAACCTGTCAAACTTTAGCCAATTCCGACACAGTCGCGAAAAATGACGAAATTGTCCCTGACGCGATTTTGTTTCCGATCAACCTGTCAAATTTTAGCCCATTCCGACACAGTTGCAAAAAATGACGAAATTGCCCCCGGCGCAGTTTTTGTTCCGGATCAACCTCTCAAATTTTAGCTCATTCCGACACCGCCGCGAAAAAGGTCGAAATTGCCCCCGGCGCGATTTTTGTTTTCGATCAACTTGTCAAATTTTAGCCAATTCTGACACAGTCGCGAAAAATGACGAAATTGCCCCTGCTGCGATTTTTAATTCCGATCAACCAGTCAAATTTTAGCCCATTTAGACACAGTCGAGAAAAATGACGAAATTGCCCCCGGCGCGATTTTTGTTTCCGATCAACCTGTCAAATTTTAGCCCATTCCGACACAGTCGCGAAAAATGACGAAATTGTCCCCGACGCGATTTTGTTTCTGATCAATCTGTCAAATTTTAGCCCATTCCGACACAGTCGCGAAAAATGACGAAATTGCCCATGCCTCGATTTTTATTTCCGATCAACCAGTCAAATTTAAGCCATTTCGACACAGTCGAGAAAAATGACGAAATTGCCCCCGGCGCGATTTTTGTTTCCTATCAACATGTCAAATTTTAGCCCATTCCGACATAGTCGCGAAAAATGACGAAATTGCCCCAGGCGCGATTTTTGTTTCCGAGCAACCTGTCAAATTTTAGACCATTTCGACACCGTTGCGAAAAATGACGAAATTGCCCCCGGCGCAGTTTTCGTTCCGGATCAACCTCTCAAATTTTAGCCCATTCTGACACCGTCGCGAAAAAGGTCGAAATTGCCCCCGTCGTGATTTTTGTTTTCGATCAACTTGTCAAATTTTAGCCAATTCCGACACAGTCGCGAAAAATGACAAAATTACCCTGTCGCGATTTTTAATTCCGATCTACCGGTCAAATTTTAGCCCATTTCGACACAGTCGAGAAAAATGACGAAATTGCCCCCGGCGCGATTTTTGTTTCCGATCAACCTGTCAAATTTTAGCCCATTCCGACACAATCGCGAAAAATGACGAAATTGCCCCGGTGCGATTTTTGTTTCCGATAAACCTGTCAAATTTTGGCCCATTCCGACACAGTCGCGAAAAATGACGAAATTCTCCCGGACGCGAATTTTGTTTCCGATCAACCTGTCAAATTTTTGCCCATTCCGACACAGTCGCGAAAAATGACGAAATTGCCCCCGGCGCGATTTTTGTTTCCGATCAACCTGTCAAATTTTAGCCTATTTCGACACAGTTGCGAAAAATGGCGAAATTGCCCCCAACGCAGTTTTTGTTCCGGATCAACCTCCCAAATTTTAGCCCATTCCGACACCATCGCGAAAAGGTCGAAATTGCCCCCGGTGCGATTTTTGTTTTCGATAAGCCTGTCAAATTTTAGCCAATTCCGACACAGTCTCGAAAAATGACGAAATTGTCCTCGACGCGATTTTTGTTTCCGATCAACCTGTCAAATTTTAGCCCATTCCGACGTCGTCGCGAAAAATGACAAAATTGCCCCGGCGCGATTTTTGTTACCTATCAATCTGTCAAATTTTAGCCGATTCCGACATCGTCGCGAAAAATGATAAAATTGCCCCCGACGCGATTTTTGCTTCCTATCAACCAGTCAAATTTTAGCCGATTCCGACATCGTCGCGAAAAATGATAAAATTGCCCCCGACGCGATTTTTGCTTCCTATCAACCAGTCAAATTTTAGCCGATTCCGACATCGTCGCGAAAAATGATAAAATTGCCCCCGACGCGATTTTTGCTTCCTATCAACCAGTCAAATTTTAGCCCATTTCGACCCCGGCGCGATTTTTGTTTCCGATCAACCAATCAAATTTTAGCCCATTCCGACATCGTCGCGAAAAATGATAAAATTGCCCCCGACGCGATTTTTGCTTCCTATCAACCAGTCAAATTTTAGCCAATTCCAACACAGTTGCAAAAAATGACGAAATTACCCCCGACGCGGTTTTTGTTCCTGATCAACCTGTCAAATTTGAGTCCACTCCGACACAGTCGCGAAAAGTTACGAAATTGCCCCGGCGCGATTTTTGTTTCCGATCAACCTGTAAAATTTTAGCCAATTCCGACACAGTCGCGAAAAATGACGAAATTGCCCCCGACGCGATTTTTGTTTCTGATCAACCTGTCAAAATTTAGCCAATTCCGAGACAGTCGCAAAAAATGACGAAATTTTCCCCGGCGCAGTTTTTGTTTCCGATCAACTAGTCAAATTTTAGAGCATTCCGACGTCGTCGCGAAAAATGATAAAATAGCCCCAGGCGCGATTTTTGTTTCCAATCAACCTGTCAAACTTTAGCCAATTCTGACACAGTCGCGAAAAATGAAGAAATTGTCCACGACGCGATTTTGTTTCCGATCAACCTGTCAAATTTGAGCCCATTCCGACACAGTCGCGAAAAACGACGAAATTGCCCCGGACGCGATTTTTGCTTCCGATCAATCTGTCAAATTTTAGCCAATTCCGACACAGTCGAGAAAAATGACGAAATTGCCCCGGCGCGATTTTTGTTTCCGATCATCCTGTCAAATTTTAGCCCATTTCGACACAGTCGCGAAAAAGGACGAAATTGCCCCCGGCGCGATTTTTATTTCCGATCAACTCGCCAAATTTAAGCCCATTCCGACACAGTCGCGAAAAATGACGAAATTCTCCCCGACGCGAATTTTGTTTCCGATCAACCTGTCAAATTTGAGCCCATTCCGACACAGTCGCGAAAAATGACGAAATTGCCCCGGCGCGATTTTTGTTTCCGATCAACCTGTCAAATTTTAGCCTATTTCGACACAGTTACGAAAAATGACGAAATTGCCCCCAATGCAGTTTTTGTTCCGGATCAACCTCTCAAATTTTAGCCCATTCCGGCACCGTCGCGAAAAAGGTCGAAATTGCCCCCGGCGCGATTTTTGTTTCCGATCAACCTGTCAAATTTTAGCCAATTCCGACATAGTTGCTAAAAATGATGAAATTCTCCTTGCGCGATTTTTGTTCCTGATCAACCTGTCAAATTTGAGCCCATTCCGACACAGTCGCGAAAAACGACGAAATTGCCCCGGACGCGATTTTTGCTTCTGATAAACCTGTCAAATTTTAGCCAATTCCGACACAGTCGCGAAAAATGACAAATTTGCCCCCGGCGCGATTTTTGTTTTCGATCAACCCGTCAAATTTTAGCCCATTCCGACACAGTCGCGAAAAATGATGAAATTGACCCTGCTTCGATTTTTGTTTCCTATCGACCCGTCAAATTTTAGCCCATTCCGACACAGTCGCGAAAAATGACGAAATTGTCCTCGACGCGATTTTTGTTTCCGATCAACCTGTCAAATTTTAGCCCATTCCGACACAGTCGCGAAAATGACGAAATTGCCCCTACCTCGATTTTTTTCCAGTCAACCAGTCAAATTTTAGCCCATTTCGACACAGTCGAGAAAAATGACGAAATTGCCCCTGGCGCGATTTTTGTTTCCTATCAACCTGTCAAATTTTAGCCCATTCCGACACAGTCGCGAAAAATAACGAAATTGTCCCCGACGCGATTTTTCTTTCGAACAACCTGTCAAATTTTAGCCCATTCTGACACAGTCGCGAAAAATGACGAAATTGCTCCCGGCGCGGTTTTTGTTTCCGATCAACCTGTCAAATTTTAGCCCATTTCGACACAGTTGCGAAAAATGACGAAATTGCCCCCAGCACAGTTTTTGTTCTGGATCAACCTCTCAAATTTTAGCTCATTCCGACACCGTCGCGAAAAAGGTCAAAATTCCCCACGACGCGATTTTTGTTTTCGATCAACCTGTCAAATTTTAGCCCATTTCGACACAGTCGAGAAAATGACGAAATTGGCCCCGGCGCGATTTTTGTTTCCTATCAACCTGTCAAATTTTAGCCCATTCCGACATAGTCGCGAAAAATGACGAAATTCCCCCAGCGCGGTTTTTTGTTTCCGATCAACCTGTCAAATTTTAGCCCATTCCGACATAGTCGCGAAAAATGACGAAATTGCCCCCGGGGCGGTTTTTGTTTCCGATCAACCTATCAAATTTTTGCCCATTTCGACACCGTTGCTAAAAATGACGAAATTGCCCCCGGCGCAGTTTTCGTTCCAGATCAACCTCTCAAATTTTAGCCCAATCTGACACCGTCGCGAAAAAGGTCGAAATTGCCCCCGTCGCGATTTTTGTTTTCGATCAACTTGTCAAATTTTAGCCAATTCC
>NW_019263380.1:0-16209 GCF_002742605.1 Olea europaea var. sylvestris
CACCATTGGAAAAAGAGACGAAATTGCCCCCGGCGCGATTTTTGTTGCCGATCAACCTATCAAATTTCAGCCCATATTGACACTGTCGCGAAAAATGACGAAATTGCCCCCGACGCGGTTTTTGTTCCCGATCAGCCCATCAAATTTCAGCCCATTCCGGCAGCATTGGAAAAAATGACGAAATTGCCCAAGACGCGGTTTTTGTTCCCGATCAGCCTATCAAATTTCAGCCCATTCCGGCAGCATTGGAGAAAATGACGAAATTGCCCTCGGAGCGATTTTTGTTTCCGATCAACCAGTCAAATTTTAGCCCATTCCAATACAGTCGCGAAAGATGACAAAATTGCCCTCGGATCGATTTTTATTTCCGATCAACCTGCCAAATTTCAGCTCATTACGACACAGTCGAGAAAAAAATGACGAAATTGCCCTCGACGCGGTTTTTGTTCCCAATCAGCCTGTCAAATTTGAGCCCATTCCGACACCATTGGAAAAAAAGACGAAATTGCCCCCGGCGCGATTTTTGTTTCCGATCAACCAATCAAATTTTAGTCAATTCAGAAACAGTCGCGAAAAATGACGAAATTGCCTCCGGCGTGATTTTGATTTCCGATCAACCTGCCAAATTTCAGCCCATTCCGACACCGTCACGAAAAATGACGAAATTGCCCCAGCGCGATTTTTGTTTCGGATCAACCTGTCAAATTTTAGCCAATTCTGACACAATCGCGAAAAATGACGAAATTGCCCCCCTCGCAGTTTTTGTTCCCGATCAGCCTGTCAAATTCGAGCCCATTCCGACAACATTGGGAAAAATGTCGAAATTGCCCCTGGCGCGATTTTTGTTTCCGATCAACCTGTCAAACTTTAGCCCATTCCGACACAGTCGCGAAAAATGACGAAATTGACCCCGGCGCGATTTTTGTTTTCGATCAACCTGTCAAATTTTAGCCCATTCCGACATTGTCGCAAAAAATGTCGAAATTGCCTGAGGCGCGGTTTTCGTTTCCGATCAACCAGTCAAATTTTAGCCAATTTCGACACAGTCGGGAAAAATGACGAAATTGCCCCCGGCGCGATTTTTATTTCCGATCAACTTCCCAAATTTCAACCGATATTGACATAGTCGCGAAAAACGACGAAATTGCCTCTGGTGCGATTTTTGTCTCCGATCAACCAGTCAAATTTTAGCCCATTCCGACACAGTCGCGGAAAATGGCGAAATTACACCCGGCGCGATTTTTGTTCCCGATCAGCTTGTCAAATTTGAGCCCATTCCGACACCATTGGAAAAAATGACGAAATTGCCCCCGGCGCGATTTTTATTTCCGATCAACCAGTCAAATTTTAGCCCATTCCGACACAGTCGCAAAAAACGACGAAATTGCCTCTGGTGCGATTTTTGTCTCCGATCAACCAGTCAAATTTTAGCCAATTTCGACAAAGTCGCGAAAAATGATGAAATTGCCCCTAGCGCGATTTTTATTTCCGATCAACTTCCCAAATTTCAACCGATATTGACATAGTCGCGAAAAACGACGAAATTGCACCCGGCGCGATTTTTGTTCCCGATCAGCCTTTCAAATTTGAGCCCGTTCCGACCCCATTGGAAAAAATGACGAAATTGCCCACGGCGTGGTTTTTATTTCCGATCAAACCGTCAAATTTTAGGCCATTCCGACACGGTCGCGAAAAATGACGAAATTGCCCCCGGAAAGCAATTTTTTTTCGATCAACCTGTCAAATTTTAGCCTATTCCGACACAGTCGCGAAAAAGGACGAAATTGCCTCGGGCGCGGTTTTTGTTTTCGATCAACCAGTCAAAATTTAGCCATTTTCGACACAGTCGCGAAAAATGACGAAATAGCCCACGGCGCGATTTTTATTTCCGATCAACCTGCCAAATTTCAGCTCATTACGACACAGTCGCGAAAAATGACGAAATAGCCCACGGCGCGATTTTTATTTCCGATCAACCTGCCAAATTTCAGCTCATTACGACACAGTCTCGAAAAATGACGAAATTGCCCCCAACGTGGTTTTTGTTCCTTATCAGCCTGTCAAATTTGACCCCATTCCGACATCACCGGAAAAAAAGACGAAATTGCCCCCGGCGCGATTTTTGTTTCCGATCAACCAGTCAAATTTTAGTCAATTCCGAAACTGTCGCGAAAAATGACGAAATTGCCCCCGGCACGGCTTTTGGTTCAGATCAACCTGCCAAATTTCAGCCCATATTGACACAGTCGCGAAAAATGACGAAATTGCCCCCGGCGCAATTTTTATTTCCGATCAACCTGCCAAATTTCAGGTCATACAGACACAGTCGTGAAAAATGACGTAATTGCCCCCGGCGCGGTTTTTGGTTCTAATCAACCTGTCAAAATTTAGTCAATTCAGACCAAGTATCGAAAAATGACGAAATTACCTCTGGCTCGATTTTTTTTTCGATCAACCTGCCAAATTTCAGCCCATATTGACACAGTCGCGAAAAATGACGAAATTGCCCACGACGCGATTTTTGTTTCCAATCTGTGAAAAAGAAAGAGGAGACCTTCAATCAATGCTTTCGGGCGAAGTCCTTGTCAGTCAACTGCTGCGCCTCAACGCATTTCGGGGAGAACCAGCCAGTCAAATTTTAGCCAATTCCGACATAGTCGCGAAAAATGACGAAATTGCCCCTGGCGTGGTTTTTGTTTCCGATCAACCAGTCAAATTTTAGCCAATTCCGACGCAATCGCGAAAAATGACGAATTTGTCCTTGGCGCTATTTTTATTTCCGATCAACCTGCCAAATTTCAGCCCATATTAACGCAGTCCCGAAAAATGATGAAATTGCACCCGGCGCGATTTTTGTTCTCGATCAGCCTTTCAAATTTGAGCGCATTCCGACACGATTGGAAAAAGTGAAGAAATTGCCCCCGGCGCGATTTTTGTTGCCGATCAACCTATCAACTTTCAGCCCATATTGACACAGTCGCGAAAAATGACGAAATTGCCCTCCGCCCGATTTTTTTTCCGATCAGCCTGTCAAATTTAAGCCCATTCCGACACCATTGGAAAAAATGACGAAATCGCCCCCGGCGCGATTTCTGTTTCCGATTAACCAATCAAATTTTAGCCTATTCCGACACAGTCGCGAAAGATGACGAAATTGCCCCCAGCGCGATTTTTATTTTCGATCAACCTGCCAAATTTCAGCACATTCCGACACAGTCGCGAAAGATGACGAAATTGCCCCCAGCGCGATTTTTATTTTCGATCAACCTGCCAAATTTCAGCACATTCCGACACAGTCGCGAAAAATGAAGTAATTGCCCCCGGCGGGATTTTTTGTTCTGATCAACCAGTCAAATTTTAGCCAATTCCGACCCAGTCGCGAAAAATGACAAAATTGCCCCTGGCGCGATTTTTATTTCCGATCAACCTGCCAAATTTCTGCTCATTCCGACACTGTCGCGAAAAATGACGAAATTTCCCCCGACGCGATTTTTGTTCCCGATCAGCCTGTCGAATTTGAGCCCATTCCGACACTATTGAAAAAATGACGAAATTACCCACGGCCCTGTTTTTGTTTCCGATCAACCTGTCAAATTTTAGCCAATTTCGACACAGGCGCGAAAAATTACGAAATTGCCCCCGGCACGATTTTTGGTTCAGATCAACCTGCCAAATATCAGCCCATATTGACACAGTCGCGAAAAATGACGAAATTGCCCACGGCGCGATTTTTATTTCCGATCAACCTGCCAAATTTAAGCTCATTCAGATACAGTCGCGAAAAATGACGAAATTGCCCCCGGCGCGGTTTTCGGTTCTGATCAACCAGTCAAAATTTAGTCAATTCAGACCAAGTAGCGAAAAATGACGAAATTGCCCCTAGCGCGATTTTTATTTCGGATCAACCTGCCAAATTTCAGCCCATATTGACACATTCGTGAAAAATGACGAAATTGCCCCCGGCACGGTTTTTGGTTCAGATCAACCTGTCAAAATTTAGCCAATTCTGACACAGTCGCGAAAAATGACGAAATTGACCCAGGCTCGTTTTTTTTTCCGATCAACCAGTCAAATTTTAGTCAATTCCGAAACAGTCGAGAAAAATGACGAAATTGCCTCCGACGTGATATTTATTTCCGATCAACCTGTCAAATTTCAGCCCATTCCGACACCGTCGCGAAAAATGACGAAATTGCCCCTGCGCGATTTTTGTTCGCTATCAGCCTGTCAAATTCGAGCCCATTACGACAGCATTGGAGAAAATGACGAAATTGCCCCCGACGCGGTTTTTGTTTCCGATCAACCAGTCAAAATTTAGCCAATTCCGACACATTCGCGAAAAATGACGAAATTGCCCCTAGCGCGGTTTTTGTTTCGGATCAACCAGTCAAATTTTAGCCAATTCCGACACAGTCCCGAAAAATGACGAAATTGCTCCTGGCGCGATTTTTATTTCCGATTAACCTGCCAAATTTCAGCCCATATTGACACAGTCGCGAAAAATGACGAAATTGCCCCCGACGCGGTTTTTGATCCCGATCAGCCTGTCAAATTTGAGCTCATTCCGACACCATTGGAAAAAATGAAGAAATTGCCCCCGGCGCGATTTTTGTTTCCGATCAACCTGTCAAATTTCAGTCCATATTGACATAGTCGAGAAAAATGATGAAATTGCCCCCGGCGCGGTTTTTGTTCTCGATCAGCCTTTCAAGTTTGAGCCCATTCCGACCCCATTGGAAAAAGTGACGAAATTGCCCCCGGCGCGATTTTTATTTCCGATCAACTTGCCAAATTTCAACCGATATTGACATAGTCGCGAAAAATGACGAAATTGCACCCGGCGCGGTTTTTGTTCCCGATCAGCCTGTCAAATTTGAGCCCGTTCCGACGCCATTGAAAAAATGACGAAATTGCCCACGGCGCGATTTTTGATTCCGATCAAACCATCAAATTTTAGCCTATTCCGACACGGTCGCGAAAAATGACGAAATTGCCCCCGGAAAGTAGTTTTTGTTTTCGATCAACCTGTCAAATTTTTGCCCATTCCGACACAGTCGCGAAAAATGACGAAATTGCCCCGGGCGTGGTTTTTGTTTTCGATCAACCAGTCAAAATTTAGCCAATTTCGACACAGTCGCGAAAAATGACGAAATAGCCCACGACGCGAGTTTTATTTCCGATCAACCTGCCAAATTTCAGTTCATTACGACACAGTCGCGAAAAATGACGAAATTGCCCCAGCGCGATTTTTGTTTCGGATCAACCTGTCAAAGTTTAGCCAATTCCGACACAGTAACGAAAAATGACGAATTTGCCCCCCTAGCAGTTTTTGTTCCCGATCAGCTTGTCAAATTCGAGCCCATTCCGACAACATTGGAAAAAATGTCGAAATTGCCCCCGGCGCGATTTTTTTTTCGATCAACCTGTCAAATATTAGCCCATTCCGACACAGTCGCGAAAAATGAAGAAATTGCCCCGGGCGCGGTTTTCGTTTCCGATCAACCAGTCAAATTTTAGCCAATTTCAACACAGTCGGGAAAAATGACGAAATTGCCCCCGGCGCGATTTTTATTTTTGATCAACCTGCCAAATTTCAGCTCATTCCGACACAGTCGCAAAAAATGACGAAATTGCCCCCGGCGCGATTTTTGTTCACGATCAGCTTGTCATATTTGAGCCCATTCCGACACCATTGGAAAAAATGACGAAATTGCCCCCGGCGCGATTTTTGTTTCCGATCAACCTGTCAAATTTCAGCCAATATTGATACAGTTGTGAAAAATGACGAAATTGCCCCCGGCGCGGTTTTTGTTTCCGATCAACCAGTCAAAATTTAGCCAATTCCGACACATTCGCGAAAAATGACGAAATTGGCCCTAGCGCGGTTTTTGTTTCCGATCAACCAGTCAAATTTTAGCCAATTCCGACACAGTCGCGAAAAATGACGAAATTACCTCCGGCGTGATATTTATTTCCGATCAACCAGTCAAATTTCAGCCCATTCCGACACCGTCGCGAAAAATGACGAAATTGCCCCTGCGCGGTTTTTGTTCACGTTCAGCCGGTCAAATTCGAGCCCATTCCGACAGCATTGGAAAAAATGACGAAATTGCCCCCGACGCGATTTTTGTTTCCTATCAACCCGTCAAATTTTAGCCCATTCTGACACAGTCGCGAAAAATGACGAAATTGCCTCTGGCGCGGTTTTTGTTTCCGATCAACCAGTCAAATTTTAGACAATTTCGACAAAGTCGCGAAAAATGAAGAAATTGCCCCTAGCGCGATTTTTATTTCCGATCAACTTGCCAAATTTCAACCGATATTGACATAGTCGCGAAAAACGATGAAATTGCACCCAGAGCGGTTTTTGTTCCCGATGTGCCTATCAAATTCGAGCCCGTTCCGACCCCATTGGAAAAATGACGAAATTGCCCCTGGTGCGGTTTTTGTTTCCAATCAAACTGTCAAATTTTTGCCCATTCCGACACAGTCGCGAAAAATGACGAAATTGCCCCGTGCGCGGTTTTTCTTTTCGATCAACCAGTCAAAATTTAGCCAATTTCGACACAGTCGCGAAAAATGACGAAATAGCCCCCGACGCGAGTTTTATTTCTGATCAACCTGCCAAATTTCAGTTCATTACGACACAGTCGCGAAAAATGACGAAATTGCCCCTGCGCGATTTTTGTTTCGGATCAACCTGTCAAATTTGAGCCCATTCCGACACCAATGGAAAAAATGACGGAATTGCCCCTGGCGCGGTTTTTGTTTCCGATCAACCAGTCAAATTTTAGCCGATTCCGACGCAATCGCGAAAAATGACGAATTTGTCCTTGGCGCGATTTTTATTTCCGATCAACCTGCCAAATTTCAGCCCATATTAACGCAGTCGCGAAAAATGACGAAATTGCCCGAGGCGCGATTTTTGTTCCCGATCAGCCTTTCAAATTTGAGCCCATTCCGACACCATTGGAAAAAATGACGAAATTGCCCCCGGCGCGATTTTTGTTTTCGATCAACCTGTCAGATTTCAGCCCATATTGACACAGTCGCGAAAAGGCGCGGTTTTTGTTCCCGATCAGCCTGTCAAATTTGAGCCCATTCCGACACCATTGGAAAAATGACGAAATCGCCCCCGGCGCGATTTTTGTTTCAGATCAACCAGTCAAATTTTTGCCATTCCGACACAGTCGCAAAAGATGACGAAATTGCCCCCGGCGCGATTTTTATTTCCGATCAACCTGCCAAATTTCAGCACATTCCGACACAGTCGAGAAAAATGACGTAATTGCCCCCGGCGGGATTTTTGGTTCTGATCAACCAGTCAAATTTTAGCCAATTTCGACCCGCGAAAAATGACGAAATTACCCCTGGCGCGATTTTTAGTTCCGATCGACCTGCCAATTTTCAGCTCATATTGACACAGTCGCGAAAAACGACGAAATTACCCCCGACGCGATTTTTGTTTTCGTTCAACCTGTCAAATTTTAGCCCATTCCGACACAGTCACGAAAAATGACGAAATTGCCCGGGACGCGGTTTTCGTTTCCGATCAACCAGTCAAATTTTAGCCAATTTCGACACAGGCACGAAATATGACGAAATTGCCCCCGGCACGATTTTTGGTTCAGATCAACCTGCCAAATTTCAGCCCATATTGACACAGTCGCGAAAAATGACGAAATTGCCCCCGGCGCAATTTTTATTTCCGATCAACTTGCCAAATTTCAGGTCATACAGACACAGTCGTGAAAAATGACGTAATTGCCCCCGGCGCGGTTTTTGGTTCTGATCAACCTGTCAAAATTTAGTCAATTCAGACCAAGTATCGAAAAATGACGAAATTGCCCCTGGCTCGATTTTTTTTTCGATCAACTTGCCAAATTTCAGCCCATTTTGACACAGTCGCGAAAAATGACGAAATTGCCCACGACGCGATTTTTGTTTCCAATCTGTGAAAAAGAAAGAGGAGACCTTCAATCAATGCTTTCGGGCGAAGTCCTTGTCAGTCAACTGCTGTACCTCAACGCATTTCGAGGAGAACCAGCCAGTCAAATTTTAGCCAATTCCGACATAGTCGCGAAAAATGACGAAATTGCCCCTGGCGGGGTTTTTGTTTCCGATCAACCAGTCAAATTTTAGCCAATTCCGACGCAATCGCGAAAAATGACGAATTTGTCCTTGGCGCTATTTTTATTTCCGATCAACCTGCCAAATTTCAGCCCATATTAACGCAGTCGCGAAAAATGATGAAATTGCACCCGGCACGATTTTTGTTCTCGATCAGCCTTTCAAATTTGAGCCCATTCCGACACCATTGGAAAAAGTGACGAAATTGCCCCCGGAGCGATTTTTGTTGCCGATTAACCTATCAACTTTCAGCCCATATTGACACAGTCGGGAAAAAATGATGAAATTGCCCCCAGCGCGATTTTTGTTTCCGATCAACCAGTCAAATTTTAGCCCATTCCGACACAGTCGTGAAAAACGACGAAATTGCCCCCGGCGCGATTTTTATTTCCGATCAACCTGCCCAATTTCAACTCATTTCGATACAGTCGCGAAAAATGACGTAATTACCCCGACGCGATCTTTTGTTCTGATCAACCTATCAAATTTTAGTCAATTCCGACCCAGTTGCGAAAAATGACGAAATTGCCCCCGGCGCGATTTTTATTTCCGATCAACCTGTCAAATTTCAGCTCATTCCGACACAGTCGCGAAAAATAACGTAATTGTCCCCGCGCGCGATTTTTGGTTCTGATCAACCAGTCAAATTATAGCCAATTCCGACCAAGTGGCGAAAAATGACGATATTGCCCCGGGCGCGATTTTTGTTTCCGATCAACCTGTCAAATTTCAGCCCATATTGACACAGTCGCGAAAAATGACGAAATTGCCCCCGGCGCAGTTTTTGTTTCCGATCAACCAGTCAAAATTTAGCCAATTCAGACACATTCGCGAAAAATGACGAAATTGCCCCTAGCGCGATTTTTGTTTCCGATCAACCAGTCAAATTTTAGCCAATTCCGACACAGTCGCGAAAAATGACGAAATTGTTCCTGGCGCGATTTTATTTCCGATTAACCTGTCAAATTTTAGCCAATTCCGACACAGTCGCGAAAAATGACGAATTTGCCCCCCTCGCAGTTTTTGTTCCCGATCAACTTGTCAAATTCGAACCCATTCCGACAACATTGGAAAAAATGTCGAAATTGCCCCCGGCGCGATTTTTTTTTCCGATCAACCTGTCAAACTTTAGCCCATTCCGACACAGTCGCGAAAAATGAAGAAATTGCCCCGGACGCGGTTTTCGTTTCCGATCAACCAGTCAAATTTTAGCCAATTTCAGCACAGTCGGGAAAAATGACGAAATTGCCCCCGGCGCGATTTTTATTTTTGATCAACCTGCCAAATTTCAGCTCATTCCGACACAGTCACAAAAAATGACGAAATTGCCCCCGGCGCAATTTTTGTTCCCGATCAGCTTGTCATATTTGAGCCCATTCCGACACCATTGGAAAAAATGACGAAATTGCCCCCGGCGCTATTTTTGTTTCCGATCAACCAATCAAATTTTAGCCCATTCCGACACAGTCGCGAAAAACGACGAAATTGCCCCCGTCGCGATTTTTATTTCCGATCAACCTTCCAAATTTCAACTCATTCCGATACAGTCGCTAAAAATGACGTAATTGCCCCGGCGCGGTTTTTTGTTCTGATCAACCAGTCAAATTTTAGTCAATTCTGACCCAGTTGCGAAAAATGACGAAATTGCCCCTGGAGCAATTTTTATTTCCGATCAACCTGCCAAATTTCAGCCCATATTGACACAGTCGCGAAAAATGACAAAATTGCCACCGGCGCGATTTTTATTTCCGATCAACCTGCCAAATTTCAGCTCATTCCGACACAGTCGCAAAAAATAACGTAATTGCCCCCGGCGCGATTTTTGGTTCTGGTCAACCAGTCAAATTATAGCCAATTCCGAGCAAGTCGGGAAAAATGACAAAATTGCCCCCGGCGCGATTTTTGTTTCCGATCAACCTGTCAAATTTCAGCCCATATTGATACAGTTGTGAAAAATGACGAAATTGCCCCTGGCGCGGTTTTTGTTTCCAATCAACCAGTCAAAATTTAGCCAATTCCGACACATTCGCGAAAAATTACGAAATTGCCCCTAGCGCGATTTTTGTTTCCGATCAACCAGTCAAATTTTAGCCAATTCCGACACAGTCGCGAAAAATGACGAAATTGCCTCCGGCGTGATATTTATTTTCGATCAACCAGTCAAATTTCAGCCCATTCCGACACCGTCGCGAAAAATGACGAAATTGCCCCTGCGATGTTTTTGTTCGCGATCAGCCTGTCAAATTCAAGCCCATTTCGACAACATTGGAAAAAATGACGAAATTGCCCCCGACGCGATTTTTGTTTCCGATCAACCCGTCAAATTTTAGCCCATTCTGACACAGTCGCGAAAAATGACGAAATTGCCTCTGGCGCGGTTTTTGTTTCCGATCAACCAGTCAAATTTTAGACAATTTCGACAAAGTCGCGAAAAATGACGAAATTGCCCCTAGTACGATTTTTATTTCCGATCAACTTGCCAAATTTCAACCGATATTGACATAGTCGCGAAAAAAGATGAAATTGCACCCAGAGAGGTTTTTGTTCCCGATCTGCCTATCAAATCCGAGCCCGTTCCGACCCCATTGGAAAAAATGACGAAATTGCCCCCGGTGCGGTTTTTGTTTCCGATCAAACCGTCAAATTTTAGCCCATTCCGACACGATCGCGAAAAATGACGAAATTGCCCCCGGAAAGAAGTTTTTGTTTTCGATCAACCTGTCAAATTTTTGCCCATTCCGACACAGTCGCGAAAAATGACGAAATTCCCCCGGGCGCGGTTTTTGTTTCCTATCAACCAGTCAAAATTAAGCCAATTTCGACACAGTCACGAAAAATGACGAAATAGCCCCTGGCGCGATTTTTATTTCCGATCAACCTGCCAAATTTCAGCTCATTATGACACAGTCTCGAAAAATGACGAAATTGCCCCCGACGCGGTTTTTGTTCCCAATCAGCCTGTCAAATTTGAGCCCATTCCGACACCATTGGAAAAAAGACGAAATTGCCCCCGGCGCGATTTTTGTTTCCGATCAACCAGTCAAATTTTAGCCGATTCCGACACCGTCGCGAAAAATGACGAAATTGCCCCTGGCCCGATTTTTGTTCCCGATCAACCTGTCAAATTTGAGCCCATTCCGACACCATTGGAAAAAAGACGAAATTGCCCCCGGCGCGATTTTTGTTTCCGATCAACCAGTCAAATTTTAGCCGATTCCGACACCGTCGCGAAAAATGACGAAATTGCCCCTGCGCGATTTTTGTTTCGGATCAACCTGTCAAATTTTAGCCAATTCCGACACATTCGAGAAAAATGACGAAATTGCCCCCTAGCAGTTTTTGTTCCCGATTAGCCTGTCAAATTCGAGCCCATTCCGACAACATTGGAAAAAATGTCGAAATTGCCCCTGGCGCGATTTTTGTTTCCAATCAACCTGACAAACTTTAGCCCATTCCGACACAGTCGCAAAAAATGACGAAATTGCCCCCAGTGCGATTTTTGTTTTCGATCAACCTGTCAAATTTTAGCCCATTCCGACACAGTCGCGAAAAATGACGAAATTGCCCCGGGCGCGATTTTCGTTTCCGATCAACCAGTCAAATTTTACCCAATTTTGACATAGTCGGGAAAAATGACGAAATTGCCCCCGGCGCGATTTTTATTTTCGATCAACCTGCCAAATTTCAGCTCATTCCGACACAGTCGCGAAAAATGACGTAATTGCCCCCCGGCGCGATTTTTGTTCTCGATCAGCTTGTCAAATTTGAGCCCATTCCGACACCATTGGAAAAAATGACGAAATTGCCCCCAGCGCGATTTTTGTTTCCGATCAACCAGTCAAATTTTAGCCCATTCCGACACATTCGCGAAAAACGACGAAATTGCCCCCGGCGCGATTTTTATTTCCGATCAACCTGCCAAATTTCAACTCATTTCGATCCAGTCGCGAAAAATGACGTAATTGCCCCGGCGCGGTCTTTTGTTCTGATCAACAGTCAAATTTTAGTCAATTCCGACCCAGTTGCGAAAAATGACGAAATTGTCCCCGGCGCGATTTTTATTTCCGATCAACCTGTCAAATTTCAGCTCATTCCGACACAGTCGCGAAAAATAACGTAATTGTCCCCGGCGCGATTTTTGGTTCTGATCAACCAGTCAAATTATAGCCAATTCGGACCAAGTCGAGAAAAATGACGAAATTGCCCCGGGCACGATTTTTGTTTCCGATCAACCTGTCAAATTTCAGCCCATATTGACACAGTCGCGAAAAATGACGAAATTACCCCCGGCGCAGTTTTTGTTTCCGATCAACCAGTCAAAATTTAGCCAATTCCGACACATTCGCGAAAAATGACGAAATTGCCCCTAGCGCGATTTTTGTTTCCGATCAACCAGTCAAATTTTAGCCAATTCCGACACAGTCGCGAAAAATGACGAAATTGTTCCCGGCGCGATTTTTATTTCCGATTAACCTGCCAAATTTCAGCCCATATTGCCCCAGCGCGGTTTTTGTTCTCGATCAGCCTTTCAAATTTGAGCCCATTCCGACACCATTGGAAAAAGAGACGAAATTGCCCCCGGCGCGATTTTTGTTGCCGATCAACCTATCAAATTTCAGCCCATATTGACACAGTCGCGAAAAATGACGAAATTGCCCCCGACGCGGTTTTTGTTCCCGATCAGCCTATCAAATTTCAGCCCATTCCGGCAGCATTGGAAAAAATGACGAAATTGCCCACGACGCGATTTTTGTTCCCGATCAGCCTATCAAATTTCAGCCCATTCCGGCAGCATTGGAGAAAATGACGAAATTGCCCTCGGAGCGATTTTTGTTTCCGATCAACCTGTCAAATTTTAGCCCATTCCAATACAGTCGCGAAAGATGACAAAATTGCCCTCGGCTCGATTTTTATTTCCGATCAACCTGCCAAATTTCCGCTCATTACGACACAGTCGAGAAAAATGACGAAATTGCCCTCGACGCGGTTTTTGTTCCCAATCAGCCTGTCAAATTTGAGCCCATTCCGACACCATTGGAAAAAAAGACGAAATTGCCCCCGGCGCGATTTTTGTTTCCGATCAACCAGTCAAATTTTAGTCAATTCAGAAACAGTCACGAAAAATGACGAAATTGCCTCCGGCGTGATTTTGATTTCCGATCAGCCTGCCAAATTTCAGCCCATTCCGACACCATCACGAAAAATGACGAAATTGCCCCAGCGCGATTTTTGTTTCGGATCAACCTGTCAAATTTTAGCCAATTCTGACACAATCGCGAAAAATGACGAAATTGCCCCCCTCGCAGTTTTTGTTCCCGATCAGCCTGTCAAATTCGACCCCATTCCGACAACATTGGGAAAAATGTCGAAATTGCCCCTGGCGCGATTTTTGTTTCCGATCAACCTGTCAAACTTTAGCCCATTTCGACACAGTCGCGAAAAATGACGAAATTGACCCCGGCGCGATTTTTGTTTTCGATCAACCTGTCAAATTTTAGCCCATTCAGACATTGTCGCGAAAAATGTCGAAATTGCCTCAGGCGCGGTTTTCGTTTCCGATCAACCAGTCAAATTTTAGCCAATTTCGACACAGTCGGGAAAAATGACGAAATTGCCCCCGGTGCGATTTTTATTTTCGATCAACCTGCCAAATTTCAGCTCATTCCGACACAGTCGCAAAAAATGACGAAATTGCCACCGGCGCGATTTTTGTTCCCGATCAGCTTGTCAAATTTGAGCCCATTCCGACACCATTGGAAAAAATGACGAAATTGCCCCCGGCGCGATTTTTATTTCCGATCAACCAGTCAAATTTTAGCCCATTCCGACACAGTCGCGAAAAACGACGAAATTGCCTCTGGCGCGATTTTTGTCTCCGATCAACCAGTCAAATTTTAGCCAATTCCGACAAAGTCGCGAAAAATGACGAAATTGCCCCTAGCGCGATTTTTATTTCCGATCAACTTCCCAAATTTCAACCGATATTGACATAGTCGCGAAAAACGACGAAATTGCACCCGGCGCGATTTTTGTTCCCGATCAGCCTGTCAAATTTGAGCCCGTTCCGACCTCATTGGAAAAAAGGACGAAATTGCCCACGGCGTGGTTTTTATTTCCGATCAAACCGTCAAATTTTGGGCCATTCCGACACGGTCACGAAAAATGACGAAATTGCCCCCGAAAAGCAATTTTTTTTCGATCAACCTGTCAAATTTTAGCCTATTCCGACACAGTCGCGAAAAAGGACGAAATTGCCCCGGGCGCGATTTTTGTTTTCGATCAACCAGTCAAATTTTAGCCATTTTCGACACAGTCGCGAAAAATGACGAAATAGCCCCCGGCGCGATTTTTATTTCCGATCAACCTGCCAAATTTCAGCTCATTACGACACAGTCTCGAAAAATGACGAAATTGCCCCCAACGTGGTTTTTGTTCCTTATCAGCCTGTCAAATTTGAGCCCATTCCGACATCACTGGAAAAAAAGACGAAATTGCCCCCGGCGCGATTTTTTTTTCCGATCGACCAGTCAAATTTTAGTCAATTTCGAAACTGTCGCGAAAAATGACGAAATTGCCCCCGGCACGATTTTTGGTTCAGATCAACCTGCCAAATTTCAGCCCATATTGACACAGTCGCGAAAAATGACGAAATTGCCCCCGGCGCAATTTTTATTTCCGATCAACCTGCCAAATTTCAGCTCATACAGACACAGTCGTGAAAAATGACGTAATTGCCCCCGGCGCGGTTTTTTGTTCTGATCAACCTGTCAGAATTTAGTCAATTCAGACCAAGTATCGAAAACTGACGAAATTGCCCCTGGCTCGATTTTTTTTTCGATCAACCTGCCAAATTTCAGCCCATATTGACACAGTCGCGAAAAATGACGAAATTGCCCACGACGCGATTTTTGTTTCCAATCTGTGAAAAAGAAAGAGGAGACCTTCAATCAATGCTTTCGGGCGAAGTCCATGTCAGTCAACTGCTGTGCCTCAACGCATTTCGGGGAGAACCAGCCAGTCAAATTTTAGCCAATTCCGACATAGTCGCGAAAAATGACGAAATTGCCCCTGGCGTGGTTTTTGTTTCCAATCAACCAGTCAAATTTTAGCCAATTCCGACGCAATCGCGAAAAATGACGAATTTGTCCTTGGCGCTATTTTTATTTCCGATCAACCTGCCAAATTTCAGCCCATATTAACGCAGTCACGAAAAATGATGAAATTGCACCCGGCGCGATTTTTGTTCTCGATCAGCCTTTCAAATTTGAGAGCATTCCGACACCATTGGAAAAAGTGACGAAATTGCCCCCGGCGCGATTTTTGTTGCCGATCAACCTATCAACTTTCAGCCCATAGTCAAATTTCAGCCCATATTGACACAATTGCGAAAAATGACAAAATTGCCCTCGGCGCGATTTTTTTTCCCGATCAGCCTGTCAAATTTGTGCCCATTCCGCACCATTGGAAAAAATGACGAAATTGCCCCCGTCGCGATTTTTGTTTCTGATCAACCTGTCAAATTTCAGCCCATATTGACACAGTCACAAAAAATGTCGAAAATGCCCCCTGCGCGATTTTTTTTCCTGATCAGCCTTTCAAATTTGAGCCCATTCCGACACCAGTGGAAAAAAAGAAGAAATTACCTCCGGCGCGATTTTTGTTTCCGATCAACAAATCGAATTTTAGCCCATTCCGATACAGTCGCGAAAGATGACGAAATTGTCCCCGGCTCGATTTTTATTTTCGATCAACCTGCCAAATTTCAGCACATTCCGACACAGTCGCGAAAAATGACGACATTGCCCCCTGCGCGTTTTTTGTTTCCGATCAACCTGCCAAATCTTGGCCCATATTGACACAGTCGCGAAAGACGAGGAAATTGCCCACAGCGCGGTTTTTGTTTCCGATCAACCAGTCAAATTTTAGCCAAATCCGACACAGTCGCGAAAAATGACGAAATTGCCCCTGGCGCGAATTTTATTTCCGATCAACCTGCCAAATTTCATCCCATATTGACACAGTCGAGAAAAATGACGAAATTGCCCCCAGCGCGATTTTTGTTCCCGATCAGCCTGTCAA
>NW_019263381.1:0-4960 GCF_002742605.1 Olea europaea var. sylvestris
GCTAAAATTTGACAGGTTTATCGGGAACGAAAATCGCGCCGGGTGTAATTTCGTCATTTTTCGAGACATTGTCGGAATTGACGAAAATTTGACTTGTTGATCGGAAACAAAAACCGCGCCGAGGGCAATTTCTTCATTTTTCTCGACTGTGTCGGAATTGTCTGAAATTTGGCAGTTTGATTTGAAATAAAAATCGCGTCGGGGGCAATTTCGTCATTTTCCTCAACTATGTCGGAGTGGGCTCAAATTTGACATGTTGATCGGAAACAAAAATCGCGCCGGGGACAATTTCGTCATTTCTCTCGACTGCGTCAGAATGGACTCAAATTTGACTTGTTGATAGGAAACAAAAATCGCGCCGGGTGTAACTTCGTCATTTTTCGCGACTGTGTCGAAATTGGCTAAAATTTGATTGGTTGACCAGAAACAAAAACCGCGCCGGGGGCAATTCGGTCATTTTTCTCGACTGCGTCGGAATTAGCTGAAATTTGGCAGTTTTATCGGAAATAAAAATCACGCCGGCGGTTACTTCGTCATTTTTCGCGACTGTGTCGGAATGGGCTCAAATTTGACAGGTTGAACGGGAACAAAAATCGCGCCAGGTGCAATTTCGTCATTTTTCTCGACCGTGTCGGAATTGGCTGAAATTTGACGGGTTTATCGGGAACAAAAATCGCGCCGGGTGTAATTTCGTCATTTTCCGCGGCAGTGTCGGAATTGGCTGAAATTTGACTTGTTGATAAGAAACAAAAATCGCGCCGGGGCAATTTCGTCATTTTTCGCCAATGTGTCGGAATGGGCTCAAATGTGACATGTTGATCAGAAACAAAAATCGCGCCGAGGGCAATTTCGTCATTTTTCTCGACTGTGTCGGAATGGGCTCAAATTTGACAGGTTGATCGGAAACAAGAATCGCCTTGGGGCAATTTCGTCATTTTTCGCGACTGTGTCGGAATTGGCTCAAATTTGACAGGTTGATCGGAAACAAAATCGCGCCAGGGGAAATTTCGTCATTTTTCTCAACTGTGTCGGAATGGGCTCAAATTTGACATGTTGATCGGAAAAAAAAATCGCGCCGGGGGCAATTTCGTCATTTCTCTCGATTGCGTCGGAATGGGCTCAAATTTGACTTGTTGATAGGAAACAAAAATCGCGCCGGGTGTAACTTCGTCATTTTTTGCGACTGTGTCGGAATTGGCTAAAATTTGATTGGTTGATCAGAAACAAAAACCGCGCCGGGGGCCATTTCGTCATTTTTCTCGACTGTGTCGGAATTAGCTGAAATTTGGCAGTTTTATAGGAAATAAAAATCACGCCGGCGGTTACTTCGTCATTTTTCTCGACTGTGTCGGAATGGGCTCAAATTTGACAGGTTGATCGGAAGCAAAAATCGCGCCGGGGCAATTTCGTCATTTTGCGCGACTGTGTCGGAATTGGCTAAAATTTGACAGGTTGATCGGAAACAAAAATCGCGCCGGGGGCAATTTCGTCATTTTTCGCGACTGTGTCGGAATTGGCTAAAATTTGACAGGTTGATCGGAAACAAAAATCGCGCCGGGGGCAATTTCGTCATTTTTCGCGACTGTGTCGGAATTGGCTAAAATTTGACAGGTTGATCGGAAACAAAAATCGCGCCGGGGGCAATTTCGTCATTTTTCGCGACTGTGTCGGAATTGGCTAAAATTTGACAGGTTGATCGGAAACAAAAATCGCGCCGGGGGCAATTTCGTCATTTTTCGCGACTGTGTCGGAATTGGCTAAAATTTGACAGGTTTATCGGGAACGAAAATCGCGCCGGGTGTAATTTCGTCATTTTTCGCGACACTGTCGGAATTGACGGAAATTTGACTTGTTGATCGGAAACAAAAACCGCGCCGAGGCAATTTCGTCATTTTTCTCGACTATGTCGAAATTGGCTGAAATTTGGCAGTTTGATTTGAAATAAAAATCGCGTCGGGGGCAATTTCGTCATTTTTCTCGACTGTGTCGGAATGGGCTCAAATTTGACAAGTTGATCGGAAACAAAAATCGCGCCGGGGCAATTTCGTCATTTTTCACGACTGTGTCGGAATTGGCTAAAATTTGACAGGTTGATCGGAAAAACAAAAATCGCGCCGGGGGAATTTCGTCATTTTTCGCGACTGTGTCGGAATTGGCTAAAATTTGACAGGTTGATCGGAAACAAAAATCGCGCCGGGGGAAATTACGTCATTTTTCTCGACTGTGTCGGAATGGGCTCAAATTTGACAGGTTGATCGGAAACAAAAATCGCGCCGGGGCAATTTCGTCATTTTTCACGACTGTGTCGGAATTAGCTAAAATTTTGACTGGTTGATCGGAAACAAAAATCGCGGGAAATTACGTCATTTTTCTCGACAGTGTCGGAATGGGCTCAAATTTGACAGGTTGATCGGAAATCAAAATCGCGCCGGGGGCAATTTCGTCATTTTTCTCGACTTGTCGGAATGGGCTCAAATTTGACAGGTAGATAGGAAACAAAAATCGCCCTGGGGCAATTTCGTCATTTTTCGCGACTGTATCGGAATGGGATCAAATTTGACAGGTTGATCGGAAACAAAATCGTGCCGTGGGAAATTTCTTCATTTTTCACAAATGTGTCGGAATGGGCTCAAATTTGACATGTTGATCGGAAACAAAAATCGCCCCGGGGGCAATTTCGTCATTTTTCTCGACTGTGTCGGAATTAGCCAAAATTTGGCAGTTTTATCGGAAATAAAAGTCACGCCGGCGGTTACTTCGTCATTTTTCTCGACTGTGTCGGAATGGGCTCAAATTTGACAGGTTGAACGGGAACAAAAATAGCGCCGGGTGTAATTTCTTTATTTTCCGCGACTGTGTCGGAATTGGCTAAAATTTGACAGGTTGATCGGAAACAAAAATCGCGCCGCGTACAATTTCGTCATTTTTCTCGATTGTGTCGGAATGGGCTCAAATTTGACCGGTTGATCGGAAACAAAAATCGCCCTGGGGCAATTTCGTCAATTTTCGCGACTGTGTCGGAATGGGCTCACATTTGACAGGTTGATCGGAAACAAAATCGCGCCAGGGGAAATTTCGTCATTTTTCTCAACTGTGTCGGAATGGGCTCAAATTTGACATGTTGATCGGAAACAAAAATCGCGCCAGGGGCAATTTCGTCATTTCTCTTGACTGCGTCGGAATGGGCTCAAATTTGACTTGTTGATAGGAAACAAAAATCGCGCCGGGTGTAACTTCGTCATTTTTCGCGACTGTGTCGGAATGGGCTCAAATTTGACTTGTTGATAGGAAACAAAAATCGCGCCGGGTGTAACTTCGTCATTTTTCGCGACTGTGTCGGAATGGGCTCAAATTTGACAGGTTTATCGGAAACAAAATCGCGCCGGGGAAATTTCGTCATTTTTCTCAACTGTGTCGGAATGGGCTCAAATTTGACATGTTGATCGGAAACAAAAATCGCGCCGGGGCAATTTCGTCATTTCTCTCGACTGCGTCGGAATGGGTCAAATTTGGCTTGTTGATAGGAAACAAAAATCGCGCCGGGTGTTACTTCGTCATTTTTCGCGACTGTGTCGGAATTGGCTAAAATTTGATTGGTTGATCAGAAACAAAAATCGCGCCGGGGGCAATTTCGTCATTTTTCTCGACTGTGTCGGAATTAGCTGAAATTTGGCAGTTTTATCGGAAATAAAAATCACGCCGGCGGTTACTTCGTCATTTTTCGCGACTGTGTCGGAATTGGCTAAAATTTGACAGGTTGATCGGAAACAAAAATCGCGCCGGGGGAAATTACGTTATTTTTCTCGACTGTGTCGGAATGGGCTCAAATTTGACGGGTTGATCGGAAACAAAAATCGCGCCGGGGCAATTTCGTCATTTTTCACGACTGTGTCGGAATTGGCTCAAATTTGATAGGCTGATCGGAAACAAAAATCGCGCCGGGGGCAATTTCGTCATTTTTCTCGACTGTGTCGGGATGGGATCAAATTTGACAGGTTGATCGGAAATAAAAATCGCGCCGGGGACAATTTCGTCGTTTTTCTCGACTATGTTGGAATGGGCTCAAATTTGACCGGTTTGTCGGAACAAAAACTGCGCCGGGTGTAATTTCGTCATTTTTCGCGACTGTGTCGGAATTGGCTAAAATTTGACAGGTTGATCGGAAACAAAAATCGCGCCGGGGGCAATTTCGTCATTTTTCTCGACTGTGTCGGAATGGGCTCAAATTTGACAGGTTGATCGGAAACAAAAATTGCGCCAGGGGCAATTTCGTCATTTTTCTCGACCGTCTGGGAATGGGCTCAAATTTGACAGGTTGATCGAGAACAAAAATAGCGCCGGGTGAAATTTCGTCATTTTTCGCGACTGTGTCGGAATTGGCCAAAATTTGACTGGTTGATCGGATACAAAAATCGCGCCGCGGGCAATTTCGTCATTTTTATCGACTGTGTCGAAATTGTCCAAAATTTGACAGGTTTATCGGGAACAAAAATCGCGCCGGGTGTAATTTCGTCATTTTTCGCGACAGTGTCGGAATTGGCTGAAATTTGACTTGTTGATCGGAAACCAAAATCGCGCCGGGGGCAATTTCGTCATTTTTCTCTACTCTGTCGGAATGGGCTCAAATTTGACAGGTAGATCGGAAACAAAAATCGCCCAGGGGCAATTTCGTCATTTTTCGCGACTGTGTCGGAATGGGCTCAAATTTGACAGGTTGATCGGAAACAAAATCGCGTCGGGGGAAATTTCGTCATTTTTCTCAAATGTGTCGGAATGGGCTCAAATTTGACATGTTGATCGGAAACAAAAATCGCGCCGGGGTAATTGTGTCATTTTTCTCGACTGTGTCGGATTTGACTACAATTTGACAGGTTGAAGGGAAACAAAAATCGAGCCGGGGGCAATTTCGTCATTTTTCTCAACTGTGTCGGAATGGGCTCAAATTTGACAGGTTGATCGG
>NW_019263381.1:5133-16205 GCF_002742605.1 Olea europaea var. sylvestris
TGTCGAAATTGGCTAAAATTTGACAGGTTGATCGGAAACAAAAATCGCGCCGGGGGCAATTTCGTCCTTTTTCTCGACCGTGTCGGAATTCGCTAAAATTTGACAGGTTGAACGGAAAAAAACCGCGTCGGGGGCAATTTCGTCATTTTTATCGACTGTGTCGGAATTGGCCAAAATTTGACAGGTTTATCGGCAACAAAAACCGCGCCGGGTGTAATTTCGTCATTTTTCGATACAGTGTCGGAATTGGCTGAAATTTGACTTGTTGATCGGAAACCAAAATCGCGCCGGGGGCAATTTCGTCATTTTTCTCGACTGTGTCGGAATGGGCTCAAATTTGACAGGGCAATTTCGTCATTTTTCGCGACTGTGTCGGAATGGGCTCAAATTTGACAGGTTGATCGGAAACCAAAATCGCGCCGGGGGCAATTTCGTCATTTTTCTCGACCGTGTCGGAATGGGCTCAAATTTGACAAGTTGATCGTAAACAAAAATCGTGCCGGGGCAATTTTGTCATTTTTCGCGACTGTGTCGGAATTGGCCAAAATTTGACAGGCTGATCGGAAACAAAAATCGCGTCGGGTCAATTTCGTCATTTTTCTCGACTGTGTCGGAATGGGATCAAATTTGACAGGTTGATCGGAAATAAAAATCGCGCCGGGGACAATTTCGTCGTTTTTCTCGACTATGTTGGAATGGGCTCAAATTTGACAGGTTGATCGGGAACAAAAATCGCGCCGGGTGTAATTTCGACATTTTTCGCGATTGTGTCGGAATTGGCTGAAATTTGACTTGTTGATAAGAAACAAAAATCGAGCCGGGGGCAATTTCGTCATTTTTCTCGACTGTGTCGGAATTGGCTAAAATTTGACAGGTTGATCGGAAACAAAAAACCGCGCCGGGGGCAATTTCGTCATTTTTCCCGACTGTGTAGGAATGGACTAAAATATGACAGGTTGATCGGAAACGAAATCGCGCAGGTGGCGATTTCGTCATTTTTCTCGACTGTGTCGGAATCAGGACAAATTTGATTGGTTGATCGGGAACAAAAATCGCGCCGAGTATAATTCGTCATTTTTCGCGACTGTGTCGGAATTGGCTAAAATTTGATTGGTTGATCGGAAACAAAAACCGCGCCAGGGGCAATTTCGTCATTTTTCTCGACTATGTCGGAATTGGCTGAAATTTGGCAGTTTGATCGGAAATAAAAATCGCGCCGGCGGCAATTTAGTCAATTTTCTCGACTGTGTCGGAATGGGCTCAAATTTGACAGGTTGATCGGAAACAAAAATCGCGTCAGGGGCAATTTGGTCATTTTTCTCGACTGCGTCGAAATGGGCTAAAATTTGACAGGTTGATCGGGAACAAAAACAGCGCCGGGTGTAATTTCGTCATTTTTCGCGACTGTGTCGGAATTGGCTAAAATTTGACTGGTTGATCGGAAACAAAAATCGCGCCAGGTGCAATTTCGTCATTTTTCTCGACTGTGTCCGAATTGGCTGAAATTTGACAGGTTGATCGGATACAAAAATAGCACCGGGTGTAATTTCGTCATTTTTCGCGACCGTGTCGGAATCGGCTAAAATTTGACTGGTTGATCGGAAACAAAAATCGCGCCGGGGGCAATTTTGTCATTTTACTCGACTGTGTCGGAATTGGCTGAAATTTGGCAGTTTGATCGGAAATAAAAATCGCGCCGACGGTAATTTCGTCATTTTTCTCGATTGTGTCGGAATGGGCTCAAATTTGACAGATTTATCGGAAACAAAATTAGCGCCGGGTGTAAATCGTCATTTTTCGCGACTGTGTCGGAATTGACTAAAATTTGACTTGTTGATCGGAAACAAAAATCGCTCCTAGGGCAATTTTTTTCATTTTTCTCGACTGTGTCGGAATTGGCTGAAATTTGGCAGTTTGACCAGAAATAGAGATCGCGCGGGGGGCAATTTCGTCATTTTTCTCGACTATGTCGGAATTGGCTCAAATTTGACATCTTGAACGGAAACAAAAATCGCGTCGGTGGCAATTTAGTCATTTTTCTTGACTTTGTCGGAATAGGCTCAAATTTGACAGGTTGATCGGAAACAAAAATCGCGCCGGGGGCAATTTCGTCATTTTTCGCGACTGTGTCGTAATGGGCTCAAATTTGACAGGTTGATCGGGAACAAAAATCGCGCCGGGTGTATTTTTTCGAAATTTTTTGCAACTGTATCGAAATTGGCTAAAATTTGACTGGTTGATAAGAAACAAAAATCGAGCCGAGGGCAATTTCGTCATTTTTCTCGACTGTGTCAGAATGGGCTCAAATTTGATCGGTTGATCGGAAACAAAAATCGCTCCGGGGGCAATTTGGTCATTTTTCTCGACTGCGTCGAAATGGGCTCAAATTTGACAGGTTGATCGGGAACAAAAATAGCGCCGGGTGTAATTTCGTCATTTTTCGCGACTGTGTTGGAATTGGCTAAAATTTGGCTGGTTGATCGGAAACAAAAATCGCGCCAGGTGCAATTTCGTCATTTTTCTCGACTGTGTCGGAATGGGCTCAAATTTGACAGGTAGATCGGAAACAAAAATCGCCTTGGGGCAATTTCGTCATTTTTCGCGACTGTGTCGGAATGGGCTCAAATTTGACAGGTTGATCGGAAACAAAATCGCGACGGGGGCAATTTCGTCATTTTTCTCCAATGTGTCGGAATGGGCTCAAATTTGACATGTTGATCGGAAACAAAAATCGCGCCGGGGGCAATTTCGTCATTTCTCTCGACTGCGTCGGAATGGGCTCAAATTTGACTTGTTGATAGGAAACAAAAATCGCGCCGGGGGCAATTTCGTCTTTTTTCTCCACTGTGGCGGAATGGGCTCAAATTTGACTTGTTGATAGGAAACAAAAATCGCGCCGGGGGCAATTTCGTCTTTTTTCTCCACTGTGGCGGAATGGGCTCAAATTTGACTTGTTGATAGGAAACAAAAATCGCGCCGGGGGCAATTTCGTCATTTTTCGCGACTGTGTCGGAATGGGCTCAAATTTGACAGGTTGAACGGGAACAAAAATCGCGCCAGGTGCAATTTCGTCATTTTTCTCGACCGTGTCGGAATTGGTTGAAATTTGACGGGTTTATCGGGAACAAAAATCGCGCCGGGTGTAATTTCGTCATTTTCCGCGGCAGTGTCGGAATTGGCTGAAATTTGACTTGTTGATCGGGAAACAAAAATCGCGCCCGGGCAATTTCGTCATTTTTCTCGACTGTGTCGGAATTGGCTAAAATTTGACAGGTTGATCGGAAACAAAAATCGCGCCGGGGGCAATTTCGTCATTTTTCTCGACTGTGTCGGAATGGGCTAAAATTTGACAGGTTGATCGGAAACAAAAATCGCGCCAGGGGCAATTTCGTCATTTTTCTCGACTGTGTGGCAATTTCGTCATTTTTCGCGACTGTGTCGGAATTGGCTAAAATTTGACAGGTTGATCGGAAACAAAAATCGCGCCGGGGGAAAATACGTCATTTTTCTCGACTGTGTCGGAATGGGCTCAAATTTGACAGGTTGATCGGAAATAAAAATTGCGCGGGGGGCAATTTCGTCATTTTTCTAGACTGTGTCGGAATGGGCTCAAATTTGACAGGTTGATCGGAAACAAAAATCACCCTGGGCCAATTTCGTCATTTTTCGCGACTGTGTCGGAATGGGCTCAAATTTGAAAGGTTGATCGGAAACAAAATCGCGCCGGGGGAAATTTCGTCATTTTTCTCAACTGTGTCGGAATGGGCTCAAATTTGACATGTTGATCGGAAATGAAAATCGCGCCGGGGGCTATTTCGTCATTTCTCTCGACTGCGTCGGAATGGGCTCAAATTTGACTTGTTGATTGGAAACAAAAATCGCGCCGGGTGTAACTTCGTCATTTTTCGCGACTGTGTCGGAATTGGCTAAAATTTCATTGGTTGATCAGAAACAAAAACCGCGTCGGGGGCAATTTCGTCATTTTTCTCGACTGTGTCGGAATTAGCTGAAATTTGGCAGTTTTATCGGAAATAAAAATAACGCCGGCGGTTACTTCGTCATTTTTCTCGACTGTGTCGGAATGGGCTCAAATTTGACAGGTTGAACGGGAACAAAAATAGCGCCGGGTGTAATTTCGTTATTTTCCGCGACTGTGTCGGAATTGGCTAAAATTTGACTGGTTGATCGGAAACAAAAATCGCGTCGGGGGCAATTTCGTCATTTTTCTCGACTGTGTCGGAATGGGTTCAAATTTGACAGGTTGATCGGAAACAAAAATCGCGCCGGGACAATTTCGTCATTTTTCACGACTGTGTAGGAATGGGCTCAAATTTGACAGGTTGATCGGAAACAAAAAACCGCGCAGGGGGCAATTTCGTCATTTTTCCCGACTGTGTAGGAATGGACTAAAATTTGACAGGTTTATCTGGAACGAAAATCGCGCCGGGTGTAATTTCGTCATTTTTCGCGACATTGTCGGAATTGGCGGAAATTTGACTTGTTGATCGGAAACAAAAAACCGCGCCGAGGGCAATTTCGTCATTTTTCTCGACTGTGTCGGAATTGGCTGAAAGTTGGCATTTTGATTTGAAATAAAAATCGCGTCGGGGGCAATTTCGTCATTTTTCTCGACTATGTCGGAATGGGCTCAAATTTGACAAGTTGATCGGAAACAAAAATCGCGCCGGGGCAATTTCGTCATTTTTCACGACTGTGTCGGAAATTGGCTAATATTTGACAGGTTGATCGGAAACAAAAATCGCGCCGGGGGGAATTTCGTCATTTTTCGCGACTGTGTCGGAATTGGCTAAAATTTGACAGGTTGATCGGAAACAAAAATCGCGCCGGGGGAAATTACGTCATTTTTCTCGACTGTGTCGGAATGAGTTCAAATTTGACAGGTTGATCGTAAACAAAAATCGTGCCTGGGCAATTTCGTCATTTTTCGCGACTGTGTCGGAATTGGCTAAAATTTTGACAGGTTGATCGGAAACAAAAATCGCGGGAAATTACGTCATTTTTCTCGACTGTGTCGGAATGGGCTCAAATTTGACAGGTTGATCGGAAATCAAAATCATGCCGGGGGCAATTTCGTCATTTTTCTCGACAGTGTCGGAATGGGCTCAAATTTGACAGGTAGATCGGAAACAAAAATCGCCCTAGGGCGATTTCGTCATTTTTCGCGACTGCGTCGGAATGGGCTCAAATTTGACTTGTTGATAGGAAACAAAAATCGCGCCGGGTGTAACTTCGTCATTTTTCGCGACTGCGTCGGAATGGGCTCAAATTTGACTTGTTGATAGCAAACAAAAATCGCGCCGGGTGTAACTTCGTCATTTTTCGCGACTGCGTCGGAATGGGCTCAAATTTGACTTGTTGATAGCAAACAAAAATCGCGCCGGGTGTAACTTCGTCATTTTTCGCGACTGCGTCGGAATGGGCTCAAATTTGACTTGTTGATAGCAAACAAAAATCGCGCCGGGTGTAACTTCGTCATTTTTCGCGACTGCGTCGGAATGGGCTCAAATTTGACTTGTTGATAGCAAACAAAAATCGCGCCGGGTGTAACTTCGTCATTTTTCGCGACTGCGTCGGAATGGGCTCAAATTTGACTTGTTGATAGCAAACAAAAATCGCGCCGGGTGTAACTTCGTCATTTTTCGCGACTGCGTCGGAATGGGCTCAAATTTGACTTGTTGATAGGAAACAAAAATCGCGCCGGGGGGAATTACGTCATTTTTCTCGACTGTGTCGGAATGGGCTCAAATTTGACAGGTTGATCGGAAACAAAAATCGCCCTGGGGCAATTTCGTCATTTTCCGCGACTGTGTCGGAATGGGCTCAAATTTAACAGGTTGATCGGAAACAAAATCGCGATGGGGGAAATTTCGTCATTTTTCTCTACTGTGTCGGAATGGGCTCAAATTTGACATGTTGAACGGAAACAAAAATCGCGCCGGGGGCAGTTTCATCATTTCTCTCGACTGCGTCGGAATGGGCTCAAATTTGACTTGTTGATAGGAAACAAAAATCGCGCCGGGTGTAACTTCGTCATTTTTCGTGACTGTGTCGGAATTGGCTAAAATTTGATTGGTTGATCAGAAACAAAAATCGCGCCGGGGACAATTTCGTCATTTTTCTCTACTGTGTCGGAATTAGCTGAAATTTGGCAGTTTTATCGGAAATAAAAATCACGCCGGCGGTTACTTCGTCATTTTTCTCGACTGTGTCGGAATGGGCTCAAATTTGACAGGTTGAACGGGAACAAAAATAGCGCCGGGTGTAATTTCGTCATTTTTCGCGACTGTGTCGGAATTGGCTAAAATTTGACAGGTTTATCGGAAACAAAAATTGCGCCGGGGGCAATTTCGTCATTTTTCTCGACTGTGTCGGAATGGGCTCAAATTTGACAGGTTGATCGGAAACAAAAATCGCCCCAGGGAAATTTCGTCATTTTTCGCGACTGTTTCGAAATTGGCTAAAATTTGACAGGTTGATCGGAAACAAAAATCGCGCCGGGGGAAAATACGTCATTTTTCTCGACTGTGTCGGAATGAGCTCAAATTTGACAGGTTGATCGGAAACAAAAATCGCGCCGGGGGCAGTTTCGTCACTTCTCTCGACCGCGTCGGAATGGGCTCAAATTTGACAGGTTGATTGGAAACAAAAATCGCCCTGGGGCAATTTCGTCATTTTTCGCGACTGTATCGGAATGGGCTCAAATTTGACAGGTTGATCGAAAACAAAATCGCGCGGGGGGAAATTTCGTCATTTTTCTCAACTGTGTCGGAATGGGCTCAAATTTGACATGTTGATCGGAAACAAAAATCTCGTCGGGGGCAATTTCGTCACTTCTCTCGACTGCGTCGAAATGGGCTCAAATTTGACTTGTTGATAGGAAACAAAAATAGCGCCGGGTGTAACTTCGTCATTTTTCGCGACTGTGTCGGAATTGGCTAAAATTTGATTGGTTGATTAGAAACAAAAACCGCGCCGGGGGCAATTTCGTCATTTTTCTCGACTGTGTCGGAATTAGCTGAAATTCGGCAGTTTTATCGGAAATAAAAATCACGCCGGGGGTAATTTCGTCATTTTTCTCGACTGTGTCGGAATGGGCTCAAATTTGACAAGTTGAACGGGAACAAAAATAGCGTCGGGTGTAATTTCGTTATTTTTCGCGACTGTGTCGGAATTGGCTAAAATTTGACTGGTTGATCGGAAACAAAAATCGCGCCGTGTGCAATTTCGTCATTTTTCTCGACTGTGTCGGAATGGGTTCAGATTTGACAGGTTGATCGGAAACAATAATCGCGCAGGGACAATTTCATCATTTTTCACGACTGTGTAGGAATGGGCTCAAATTTGATAGGTTGATCGGAAACAAAAAACCGCGCCGGGGGCAATTTCGTCATTTTTCCCGACTGTGTGGGAATGGACTAAAATTTGACAGGTTTATCGGGAACGAAAATCGCGCCGTGTGTAATTTCGTCATTTTTCGGGACATTGTCAGAATTGGCGGAAATTTGACTTGTTGATCGGAAACAAAAATCGCGCCGGGGGCAATTTCGTCATTTTTCTCGACTGTGTCGGAATTGGCTGAAATTTGGCAGTTTGATTTGAAATAAAAATCACATCGGGGGCAATTATGTCATTTTTCTCGACTGTGTCGGAATGGGCTCAAATTTGAATCGGAAACAAAAATCGCGCCGGGGGCAATTTCGTCATTTTTCTCGACTGTGTCGGAATGGGTTCAAATTTGACAGGTTGATCTGAAACAAAAATCGCGCCGGGACAATTTCGTCATTTTTCACGACTGTGTAGGAATGGGCTCAAATTTGACAGGTTGATCGGAAACAAAAAACCCCACCGGGGGCAATTTCGTCATTTTTCCCGACTGTGTAGGAATGGACTAAAATTTGACAGGTTTATCGGGAACGAAAATCGCGCCGGGTGTAATTTCGTAATTTTTCAGGACATTGTCAGAATTGGCGGAAATTTGACTTATTGATCGGAAACAAAAACCGCGTCGGGGGCAATTTCGTCATTTTTCTCAACTGTGTCGGAATTGGCTGAAACTTGCCAGTTTGATTTGAAATAAAAATCGCCTCGGAGGCAATTTCGTCATTTCTCTCGACTGCGTCGGAATGCGCTCAAATTTGACTTGTTGATAGGAAACTGAAATAGCGCCGGGTGTAATTTCGTCATTTTCCGCGACTGTGTCGGAATTGTCTAAAATTTGACTGATTGATCGGAAACGAAAACCGCGCCGGGCGCAATTTCGTCATTTCTCTCGACAGTGTCGGAATTGGCTGAAATTTGGCAGTTTGATCGGAAATAAAAACCGCGCCGGCGGCAATTTCGTCATTTTTCTCGACTGTGTCGGAATGGGCTCAAATTTGACGGGTTGATCGGAAACAAAATTCGTGCCGGGGGCAATTTCGTCATTTCTCTCGACTGCGTCGGAATGGGCTCAAATTTGACAGGTTTATCGGGAACAAAAATCGCGCCGGGGGCAATTTCGTCATTTTTCGCGACTGTGTCGGAATGGGCTCAAATTTGACTTGTTGATAGGAAACAAAAATCACGCCGGGAGTAATTTCGTCATTTTTCACGACTGTATCGGAATTGGCTAAAATTTGAATGGTTGATCGGAAACAAAAATCGCGTCGGGGGCAATTTCGTCATTTTTCTCGACTGTGTCGGAATTGGCTGAAATTTCGCAGTTTGATCTGAAACAAAAATCGCGCCGGGGGCAATTTCGTCATTTTTCTCGACTGTGTCGGAATGGGCTCAAATTTGACAGGTTAACCGAAAATAAAAATCGCGTCGACGGCAATTTCGTCATTTTTCTCGACTGTGTCGGAATGGGCTCAAATTTGACAGGTTGATCGGAAACAAAAATCGCCCTGGGGCAATTTCGTCATTTTTCGCGACTGTGTCGGAATGGGCTCAAATTTGACAGGTTGATCGGAAACAAAAATCGCGCCGGGCCAATTTCGTCATTTTTCGTGACTGTGTCGGAATTGGCTAAAATTTGACAGGTTGATCGGAAACAAAAATCGCGCCGGGGGGAATTACGTCATTTTTCTCGACTGTGTCGGAATGGGCTCAAATTTGACAGGTTGATCGGAAAAAAAAATCGCGCCGGGGGCAATTTCATCATTTCTCTCGACTGCGTCGGAATGGGCTCAAATTTGACTTGTTGATAGGAAACAAAAATCGCTCCGAGTGTAATTTCGTCATTTTTCGCGACTGTGTCGGAATTGGCTAAAATTTGACAGGTTGATCGGAAACAAAAATCGCACCGGGGGGAATTACGTCATTTTTCTCGACTGTGTCGGAATGGGCTCAAATTTGACAGGTTGATCGGAAATAAAAATCGCGCCGGGGGCAATTTCGTCATTTCTCTCGACTGCGTCGGAATGGGCTCAAATTTGACTTGTTGATAGGAAACAAAAATCGCTCCGAGTGTAACTTCGTCATTTTTCGCGACAGTGTCGGAATTGAATAAAATTTGATTGGTTGATCAGAAATAAAAACCGCGCCGGGGGCAATTTCGTCATTTTTCTCGACTGTGTCGGAATGGGCTCAAATTTGACCGGTTGAACGGGAACAAAAATAGCTCCGGGTGTAATTTCGTCATTTTTCGCGACTGCGTCGGAATTGGCTAAAATTTGACTGGTTGATAGGAAACAAAAATCGCGCCGGGGGCAATTTCGTCATTTTTCTCTACTGTGTCGGAATGGGCTCAAATTTGACCGGTTGATCGGAAACAAAATTCGTGCCGGGGGCAATTTCGTCATTTCTCTCGACTGCGTCGGAATGGGCTCAAATTTGACAGGTTTATCGGGAACAAAAATCGCGCCGGGGGCAATTTCGTCATTTTTCACGACTGTGTCGGAATGGGCTCAAATTTGACTTGTTGATAGGAAACAAAAATCACGCCGGGAGTAATTTCATCATTTTTCGCGACTGTGTCGGAATTGGCTAAAATTTGAAAGGTTGATCGGAAACAAAAACCGCGTCGGGGGCAATTTCGTCATTTTTCTCGACTGTGTCGGAATTGGCAGAAATTTCGCAGTTTGATCTGAAATAAAAATCGCGTCGGGGGCAATTTCGTCATTTTTCTCGACTGTGTCGGAATGGGCTCAAATTTGACCGGTTGATCGGAAACAAAATTCGTGCCGGGGGTAATTTCGTCATTTCTCTCGACTGCGTCGGAATGGGCTCAAATTTGACAGGTTTATCGGGAACAAAAATCACGACGGGGGTAATTTCGTCATTTTTCGCGACTGTGTCGGAATGGGCTCAAATTTGACTTGTTGATAGGAAACAAAAATCACGTCGGGAGTAATTTCGTCATTTTTCGCGACTGTGTCGGAATTGGCTAAAATTTGGATGGTTGATCGGAAACAAAAATCGCGTCGGGGGCAATTTCGTCATATTTCTCTACTGTGTCGGAATTGGCTGAAATTTCGCAGTTTGATCTGAAATAAAAATCGCGCTGGGGGCAATTTCGTCATTTTTCTCGACTGTGTCGGAATGGGCTCAAATTTGACAGGTTCATCGGAAACAAAAATCGCGCCGGGGGGAATTACGTCATTTTTCTCGACTGTGTCGGAATGGGCTCAAATTTGACAGGTTCATCGGAAACAAAAATCGCGCCGGGGGGAATTACGTCATTTTTCTCGACTGTGTCGGAATGGGCTCAAATTTGACAGGTTCATCGGAAACAAAAATCGCGCCGGGGGGAATTACGTCATTTTTCTCGACTGTGTCGGAATGGGCTCAAATTTGACAGGTTGATCGGAAATAAAAACCGCGCCGGGGGCAATTTTGTCATTTTTCTCGACTGTGTCGGACTTTGCTGAAATTTGGCAGTTTAATCGAAAATAAAAATCACGCCGGCGGTAATTTCGTCATTTTTCTCGACTGTGTCGGAATGGGCTCAAATTTCACAGGTTGAACGGGAACAAAAATAGCGCCGGGTGTAATTTCGTTATTTTCCTCGACTTTGTCGGAATTGGCAAAAATATGACTGGTTGATCGGAAACAAAAATCGCGTCGGGGGC